>NW_017100481.1:827054-833666 GCF_001263275.1 Habropoda laboriosa | reverse complement strand
TCATTCTTTTTCTCTCTTTCTCTCTCTCTCTCTCTCTCTCTCTCTCTCTCATAGGAACTCTTCCACTTTTTTTCTTATTCTTTCTTTTTCTCTATCTCTCACTCTCTCTCTCTTTCTCTCACTCTCTTACTCTTGCTATCTTTCTCTCACTCTCTTTATTTCTCTTTCGCTCAATCTCTCTCCTTCTCACTCCCTATCTCTCACATTCTCTCCCTTTCTCCCTTTCTCTCACTCTCTTTATTTCTCTTTCGCTCAATCTCTCTCCTTCTCACTCCCTATCTCTCACACTCTCTCCCTTTCTCCCTCTCTCTCGAACAGAAAACAAGAAACGCACTTTCAACATCGGACTCCTAAACACGCGCGACAATCGTCAAAATTATCACCAGAGTTCGGGAAAGTGGCACACGCACCTTCCCTCAAATAAAAAACTCTGCTGAAATCAAAAATGTCACAATTCCAACATAAAATTCCTCTCCATCTCCCTGTACCAATTGCCAACTCGTAAAATCTCCCATGACAAAATTCCGTTTCAATCGACTACAGCATCGAAACGCAACGGAACGAGAGAGCCACTGAAATCTCCGCTGGATTCGAAACGGGGAGCGTGGAAACAGCACAGGCTGATCCGGGACCCGCGCATTGTCAGAGTCAATATTTGGCTGGTTTAACATAACTTTGCTTTTAATCAGCGGGCAAAATGGCCTGAGAGCCGCTCGTATTATCCAAATAACGCGTGGCTGCGTGGCCGCGTTTCGCCTTTCGATCGTAAACGAAAATTGCGAGATACGCGGGCGTCATCCAATTTTCGGGTGCAACTGGCGTCGCGACGCGTCCACCACGATCGTTCCTGCACAACCCGTTCGTCCATCGGCTGGGAAAATTGCGAAACTGGTGCGCCTCTCCGCTTAGCATTCGCCATCCAATTTTCGATGACGCGCGCGGATTCTCTCGATATCGAGCCTGACGGTCCGGCTGCATCTGTTTAGCGAGATATCGAACTGACGTTTGTTTGGCTTTCGACTGGCTTGTGTTGTTCCCGTACAACGATCGATACATCCACGATCGAACAGAGAGAGAGAGAGAGAGAGAGGAAGCACCGCGTCGCTCCACAACGGTGTAATCTGGAGATTGGAAGGTAATCCGACGAGCTGACGTTTAACTCTCGACCCAGGGGAGGAGGTTTAGGCTGATGTGTATTGTTGTTTATGAATGTTGAGCTTGATTCGATTATAAAGCAGGGTTGTCTGGAGTTTTTGGCAGTTTCCAGTTTAGGATTAGGAAGTTTCGCGAGTGAGTAGCTCGGGTTTATGGTTCGTTGGTGGTTTCCTGGCTCGACTGGGGATTTATGGTCGTCTAATGAGGTTGTTGGATCGATAAAAAGATTCTTCTTTTCGAAACCGGATTATGAACGAGTTAATGACAAGTTACGTGTGTGATTTTCAGGTAGTTGAAATTATTATTATTCGTCTTCGTTAAACGAATAAATAATAAATGTATGTATAGCGGTGTAGCGACCAGCTACAGCGAAGAACATTTGGCGAGCAGACTACCAGCACGGTTTATGACGTGCGCGCTTGAAAAGCTATTTTTGAGGAAACCGTTTTTAGCTTATTTAATTTCTAGAAATTCGACAATGCATGTCCGCGTAGAAACTTTCTCCGACGGCCTCAATAGCAAATTACCGCATCATAAATCAAGGGTTTCCGAAAGGTCCGCCGTAAGAGGCCCGGACCGGCAGGTCACGAGTACCTGACCTGGAGGAAACTCAGCTGTGTCGCCAAATGACGTCACGGGAAAAACCTTCCCCGAAAAAGAGCGCCAAGGGCGCAAGGGACACGCAGCGACTCAGAAAGAAATTACCTGATTGGTTAACACCGATGCGACGGGTTAACCAATCAGGGATGATTAACACGTAGCCGAAAGGCAGTAGGAAAAAAGCGAGGCGACAGGAAGGCAGTCTTGCACGGACCTTCAAAGCCGTCAGCCAACGTTTAATAAAGATCTCACTACTACCATGTGGGTACATAGCGTAGCCCTAGTCACGCCTTATTATTCGTAACCACATTACTTCAGTGGTATGGATTTTTCTTTTGGAAATAGGGTTACGAATAAATTAGTAGCAAGTTACACGTGTGATTTTGAAGTTGTTAAAATTGTTATTATTATTCGTCCTCGTTAAATAAACGAATAATAAATGTAAGTATAGCGATATGGATGACGGGTAAGAGATGAGCTTTCGTTAGGAAACTGTGCTACTACCTAATCTCAATACCAATAGTATAGAATAAAATACAGAATTGAAATTAATATTAAGCATCCGAGAGGACAACAAACGCAAGAGCAATATCTCTATCTACTTTATTTCGCGCACAAATGTCTGAGCACAAGTTAATTTCAACAGAAGCTAAAATCAGAGCTAAGAATGCCAATCCACGATTTTTGATAAAAAATCTCCAACTACCGATCTTTCTACAAAAATTCTTCAAAGTCATCGACAACTTAGAGGAGAGTCGTGCAGTACCGGCCACCCCAAGTTTTTGTACTATAACTTGGGCTAATGTTGGTAAAAATGAAATTTGAAAAAAGTAATTTGTAGTACAAAGTGTGCTTGATAAAAGGGGACAAATGGTTTTTCTTAAATTTTCTCATAAAGATAAATAATTGGTAGGAATAAAAAAGTTGTAATTTGCAGCGAACGAAAAATTAACAGTGCCGGCCAGCTACTTAGTTGGTAGATTTTAAGGTCTAAGTAATAAACGATGTTAGTGAAAATTATTGAAAAATAGAATAGAACTTTTATTTAGGCATCGATATTTTCTTGATCCGTACACTCCACGTGAGCCCAACCGTTGCAGCTATGAAAAGTAACTTTTGTCGTAGGGAACACCAGCGTAAACGTTCAACGTCTTAGAACTCTGGTAATACCGAAGAGAAAAGAACGTCGCCGGAATACGATGCTCAGGGCTATAGTATTTATTTGTTTTTCCATCAAAAGTGCAGTCAACTAACAGTATAAGCGAGATCTAGCTTTGGCCGGTGCTGCACGACTCTCCCCTATATAATTTTTCATGGCTACCAATATTCCTATAAAAATTCTTAACAATCATCGACAACTGTTTAACACGTTAAGCGCCATGTCAGTCACCGGTGACTGACAGTATACTTTTCGTTCGGGATGCGTCAGTCACTGTTGACTGACGATATTCAATTTCAAAAATTATATTCTTCTATTAATACATTTTAAATAATTTGAAAATCATAAAAGAATGTACCTTGTTACCAAAAGAAAATTTTAACGAGTATTATTAAAACACATGCAGTCTTATCGCAACCTTACACAGATCTCGGTGAAATCGGTTATCGCGGGCTAAACGGAAAGGAAGACAAAACAGGCTTGGCGCTTAACGTGTCAAACAAAAAACGTAAGATGTATAATTTTTTACGGCTACCAATATTCCGATATAAAAATTCTGAAAAAACCCAGATTCTCTTTAAAGCACGCCAGAATATTGACATCCAGTGGAGAAAAAAAAACCCGACAGAATACGAATTTCACAACTGTGATGTAACTTTTTCTGCCGTAATTATCGTCGTCTACCTTTCGATTCGTCTGGCGCGACTCGACGAATTCGATTGCGCGAGGCTTTTCGGCTCGTGTTATACTACCGATGCCGATCGAAAGTGGAAAGTGAAAGTGGCGGTACCCGGAGAACGATGAAAGTGGACGAGGATAAACGGAGTCCTGGCGACTGGTCGTAAAAGTACCGCCGCGAAACTGCCCGATCATCCAACACTTTTCGAACGTCAATCACTCGGTCGAACGATTCTTTACACGTTTCTGCAGCCTAATTGACGTTTCATCGTCGCGCTCTATTTCGCCTCTTTCACCAGAAGCTAAACCTATCGCGTTTCGAGTGACTTATCGAGAATCGTCTAAAGACGAAAACACGTCTTCGCGGAGAACTTCAAATATTGACCAACGACCACGTGCAAGAGTCCGAAGTTACAAGAGACACTTTGTATTTCTCTCTCAATATTTAAGCAACGGTAGTTGCTTTAAAATTTAGCGTTTAATCAAATTTTTACGAAGTCGAATTCTGTAAATATTCGCGACTATCGATAACCTGAAATTTCGACACAGAGCAATTCTTAGTACAAAATTCATAATCACGGTTAATCACCTATTTAGGGTAGTTGAAGATTTTTTGCCAGAAATCATGAATTAACGTTCTTAACCTGATTAATGTCTCCAATTTTGTCTTCCGTTTAAATCTATTAATTTTCAGACGTGAATAAAATAAACAGAAATAGGATATAGATACGTAGATGTTAGAATTATCTTAGGGAATAAGATAAACAGACAAAACTCGTCTGAAACTCTAACGCGCCAGCTTAATATCGTGTGAATTAGTTTTAAATACAAACGTGTTTCGAAGTGTGGTAAATGTTTGACCGGCGCGGTACTCGTCACTTCGAGTGCATCCACCGAGTCTGTCGAGAGTTAGTCGATTCGTAGTAAAATTTGTCAAATTTTCTGACACGCCGGCGAATCGGTGGAATTCCCAGACTCCGGGACCTTGAGCATCCGGTCGCCCCGATAGCTGACAAGGCTGTGGTCAACGGAAGGACCAAGCCCAAAGGTGAACGAACCAGCGTTCACGAATTGCTCGCGTGCTCTGTAATAGGCTTATGACACGTCTAATGCCGTTCAGTGGACAGAAGCGAGGCAGAAATTCTGTATTCCTGCGTCCGCAATTTCTAAACCTTGCCTTCTGGCCCTAACGATTAAATATACCACGAGCCGAAACATAATTATTATTATATTACTGTCGAGGCTTTCAAATTAAGCTTACACCCGAAAATCTCGATAACGATAATAGAGTAATGAAATTAAAAAATTAATTATTTTAATAAAATTTCTCAAGAATATAATAGCTTCCCCAGACTTCCGTGTCACAAACCCAATCGCCTTAACAGTTACCAATGTCTCTAATCACTACGTTCTAAAAGCGAAGACTCATGCTGGCGCACGCACGTTCAATTTTCCAATTTCCATATTTTCCTATCGATTCAACAAGCAAGCGGAAGAATCCAGCTCTCGTCGTTTACCTGATTAAATTCAGCAAGGACCGTTCCATTTCGCTCAGCTGATCCTGGTGCACGGACGAGGTCAGTTCGCATATCAGCTTAGGCAGGCAAGCTGTCTTGATGGTCGTCATCATTCGCGCTCGTCTCGAGACCGCTGCAAAATAATCCACCAACCTCAGATCATTTACGTTCCATCGTACATTCCGTTCGATTGTATAACTCTAACAAGTGTCTAACACATTCTCGAGCAAGTCTTTATTCCATAGATGTTACTTGAACGTTTTACGAGTTTGGAATTAAGATTACGATCGCTTTTCACTGCAAGGTGAAACCTGAACAGTTTCAGATAATTGGAGGTGTAATTATGTCTTTTATTCTTTTCACAGTCTTTTTACACCGAATGTTTTTGTTGCCTTTCGTATTCAAATCTCGAGAGAACTGTTGCAAAAAACCTAGCGAGTATGAAATTTTCACTTTTATCCCACGAGTGAAACACGCCAGCAGTCGCTAAGATCGCCGAGAGATAAGCAAAGCAACCTCGAACCGCGAGAACGACGAAGAAGACCTCATCACCGCAGCTTTCGAAATGTATTTTCTAGCCCGATGCTCTCGTTTCACCGAATAAAATCGAACTTCGTCGCTACTTGCGATACATTAACACGTGATTCATATCGAACCGTAACTCGATCGATCGTCGAGTGTTAATTAAACCGGACAGGTGTGTTTGTGGAATGTTTCGAGGATCGAGTATCGTGTTTACGACAACTGGTCCCAGAATATCCAACGATTGCGCAGCAGTCTCGTTACAAATCCGCTAAGTAGGCACATACTTGGTGTAAATTCGGGTAGCAACGGCGCCTAAATGTCGCGTGTAATAAAGACATCATGTACGACCAAGAAATTCGTCGAACGATTCGACGATCGATTTAAATACCCAATCAGCGAACGCGTACAAACGACGAAGAAACAGATACCGCACGACGGTGAAGCATTAATTAAACATAAGTCTGGGAGCTCGAAGCGTTGACGTCGCAGAATAAGGCTGCTTCGTCGAAAAATTCTCCACCTTTAATGGCAGTCACGGAACAAACTTCGACTGTACTCTAATTAAAACGAATGAAATCATCGCGTTGTTACGTACACAAGTGAATTACACGCGATCAACTTCCTCGATGGATATTCTATCTCCTTTTGCGAGAATTCTGTTCTTTTTCTCTTACCGTTCTCCTTCTCGTCGTCCTTCTTCACGGTCGTCAATGTTACACCGTCTTTGTTCCCAAGTTCCTCCGGATTCTTGATCGGTTCTGTGAGATTCTGGTCGGATTGTCTGCCGAAAATCGTGGAGATCAGATATGTATAGTCGCCGGCGAACATTAGGAACATCCCGAGGAATATCACGAGACGCACGGTGCTGGTGTCCATGACCATGATGGCTGGCGTCCTTCGCGTGTGAAACGTCGCCGCGTCTTCGCCGATCGACGATCCTCGATTCACTGCGGCCGAAGGAGTTGCTCGATTCAACCA
>NW_017100481.1:825216-827037 GCF_001263275.1 Habropoda laboriosa | reverse complement strand
GCTGGCTTTTTGAACTTTAGTCCTCCGCCCGCTGCACCTACCGCCCGCCATTCCAGACGATTAACGGAAGTGCCGTGTCACGATTAAGAAATGGGACACGACGATTCTCGGGTTGATTTCGCTGTGTGTCTGTCGTCGAGTCGATGGACTTCTTTCGGTTTGGTGTGTGACTGAGGATCGTGATTCTTGGGATTCTGGAGCTCTGATTGGGTGGGAGTTCGTGTGCTTCGAAGAGAGATTTCGTGATTCGAGAGAGGTTTTGTGTTAAAAGAGGGGATTCTTAGACGTTTCTGAAAGGAGGAAAATTTGATTCTAGGAATACGAGGAAAGGATTAAGTTGTGTATCAATTCCTGTAATGGAAATTTTAGTGATTCATGAGGAAAGATCGAGTTGTGATGGAGGATATAATTGGAGAGGGAAAGTTTTTAGCAATTTTTCTTTTTTGGATGTTTCATTTGTTTGCGACGTCAATGGTTGGACAATTATGGAGAATGATTTTGATTGCGATAGGGATATAATTAGACGGGGAAATTTTATTTTCTGAATTTTTAGTTTATCTGTGACTTCGGTGATTGGACAATTATCAAGAATGATTTGTATTGTAATCAAGGATATAATTAGAGAGGCAAATTTAATTCTCTGAATGTTTAATTTAGCTACGACTTCGGCGATTGGACAATTATCAAGTATGATTTGCATCGCGATCAGGGATATTAATTAGAGAGGCAAATTTTTTAACAATTTTTGTTCTCTGAATTTTCAATTTATTCAACATTTCAGTGGTTGGTTAATTATCGAGGAAGATTAGGATTGTGATTAGCGATATAGTCAGACAGGGAAATTTAATTTTCTGAATTCATAATTTATCTACGACTTCAGTGAACGATTTGAATTGCGACCAAGGATATTAATCAGAGAGGGAAATTTTTTAACAATTTTTGTTTTCTGGATTTTTAATCTATTTCAGATTTCAGTGATTAAGTAATTATTTAGGAAAATTAAGATTGTGATTAGAGACATAATTAGACGAGGAAACATGACTTCAGTGATTGGACAATTATCGAGAATAATTCGCATGGTAATCAAGGATATAATTAGAGAGGCAAAGTTTTGAACAATTTTCGTTTTCAGAATGCTCAATTCGTTAAAAATTGCAATCGAGAATGTCCAATGTTGTTCATAACAAGTGAATAATTACTTAATCGAACCAGGCAGCTCTAATGAATGCACAAAGGATTTCGCAAGAATTCGAAAGGAGAACGTTCGAGTTACGCAACAGCCACGCCGCAACGCCTTAACCCGATTTTCGAGAGCATGTAAATACTCATACGTACACTGAAAACAATACCTACTCGTGAGAAGCATCGACGATGCGCCGAGCCTGTGCCTAGGGAGCGTCGACTTTCAGCGTGGAAGAACGTTACAGCAGAACTTTCGCTCTCGGTTCACTTCTACTTTCTTCGATCCGCTCCGAGTATCCCTCGTGTTCACGATCTCCAACAATTAAAAAACCACTGCACTGTAATTAAAAACTGAACTACACGAAAAACAGTCCTCAAAAATTCTTCCTCTTCCTCCAAAAAAAAAAAACTACAAATTACTCCAAACTCTCTATCGATCCGGTCAAACGCACTCCCACGCAGTTCGATTAAAAATGAAATCACTGACACCAACACTGCTCGAACGATCTGTTAAAAACTTTGGGTAACTTTCGATCGACGTACCAGGTGAACGAAAACCGAACTGCAAGGATTATCACGTTTTCGTTGAGTAATTACGGTGGATGTATTACGTAGATGGTGTAGGACGACGCGTGTGCG
>NW_017100481.1:823621-825204 GCF_001263275.1 Habropoda laboriosa | reverse complement strand
AGAATTGACCGACGCTGCCGCGGTCTACCGACGTCGCGGAATGACTGTGAATGATTCGAAACCACGGCGGCGGACCTAACGAGTTGTCAGTGAAAGTTGGACACTCGGCCGCAACTCGCCGCGATCCGATCGGCCGATCTCGTGCCGTGGCTCGTTTGTTCGCCAGTTCGCCTGGCGAGAACCGGTGCAACCTCCATTGAAAAAATCCCATCGAGGGATCTTTTTCACGATACTGGTTGCGTTCTTTCCTCTTCTGTGGCGTACTGTGTTTTCGGTATTTCGTCGAATACGTAGGAAACGTGTCTCGTCGTCCAGTCGGTCGAAATTCATGCGTTCTGCGTTTAAGGTATGTTCGGCGATTCGAAATATAACATCGAGTCTTTTTCGTACAGATTCGGTATGACGTGAGTATTAATGGTGTAATTTCTGTTCAAGTTTGTGTAATTAAGGCAGTGGAAAGTATTCATTTTTTGTAAAAAGTGACACTTGCTTGTTAAGAGTACTATGAACGACATCAACATTTTTTTCGTGTAAAAAGATATTTACTACTTCTTCATTTCTGCATAATCAACTCGATTTTTCCTCTTCTTCTTTCTTGGAAATAACTTGAAATTTATGGATTCTTCGTTCAACATATGTTTGTCAATTCGAATTCTCTGTTCCTTCGTTTCCTTCAGATGCTTAAGTTCGTATATTTAATTCACTGTGAAGTATTAACTGTTTTTTGTTATTTATGTAGTAAAAAGTGATACTTGCTTTGTTACAAGCACTATAAAGCCCCAAAATTCTTTTAAAAATGACATCGAATTCTTTGTTGCTTCTTTTTCTTCAGTTTCGATAGAACGTGAGAATTAAAGATACCTCCAATTTCTGTTAAAATTTGTATATTTCTGAATTAAGGATTATTTTGCTGCATCCTATTCTGTATATTTTTTAAAATTTTTGTATATTTTTGTAACTCGCTATAAACTATTATATTAAATATTGTTCTGTTATTTAACAAGTATCCAACATTTGGTTTCGTTACCAAAATTGCCTTCTCATTCTCTAAAAAATTCTCTTCATACAAAGGACACCATTTTTCAATTTCTGCATAATCAATTCCATTTTTCCTCTTCTTCTTTCTTGGAAATAACTTGAAATTTATGCATTCTTCGCTCAACATATGTTTGTCAATTCGAATTCTCTGTTGCTTCGTTTCCTTCAGACGTTTAAGTTTGTATATTTAATTTACTGTGAAGTATTAACTATTTTTTGTTATTTATGTAGTAAAACGTGATACTTGCTTTGTTACAAGCACCATAAACGGCACCAAAATTCTTTCAAAAACGACATCGAATTCTTTGTTGCTTCTTTTTCTTCAGTTTCGATAGAACGTGAGAATTAAAGATACCTTCAATTTGTGTTAAAATTTGTATATTTCTGTATATTTATGAATTATGGATTATTTTGTTGCACCCTATCCTCCACATTTCTTAAAATTTCTCCATATTTTTATAATTCGCTTGTAACACTTGGTTTCGTTACCAAAATCGCCTTCTCATTCTCGAAAAAACTCACACAAAAAAGACACCACTTCTCCA
>NW_017100481.1:811636-823585 GCF_001263275.1 Habropoda laboriosa | reverse complement strand
CCCGTGATAACTTGAAATCCTGATTTCACCGTGCTACTCGTGTGCACCGAACAAAGGGAATTTTTCCCTGCAACCAGTTTCCTCAAGGACAGTGATACAAACGCGTTTAAATCAGACCAGAGTTGCTCTTCGAAACCCATACACATGTGAGTCTGCTTCGCTTTCATAAATTCTTTTCGGTCCTGTTAATCGGCCGTTCAATTACTTGTTCGCCTTGAGAGCCTCGCCCCCTTCCTCTGTCGCGATGTGCATCGAGTCGAGGTTTCTGCTTTTAATTTCGCTTTGCTACGGTGTCACTGCGTTCGTGTTTCCACTGTGTGTCCGCGTGACACCGTTACTCGAACGTCGATGCGCGTTTTGTAATCGCGATGGTAACGTAATAAAGAACGGAAGGATCAATAATTCATGATTGCATAATATTAGCGAACGCTTCTCTTCGCTAACGCCTTTCGATGCAACCGTAGGATTATTTATGGAAATGTTCAGATAAGCGTAAATACTCGGTTGAATTGTGAATTAACGTCGAGTGGGCTTGTTATTTATTTGATCGATCGTACGTGGAAAATTGGGGTTCGACGAGTATGCGTTTTCGAGAGATAACGGAGTAAATGTTAGATCAGAGATTAAATTGGGTGCAATCTTCGTAACTTCAAATTCTGAAACTTGTTCCAAAGGGAGAGTCTCGAAGTGATGATGAAATTTTGATGTGCGATAGATTTCAAAAAAATATTGGGCACGTATTTCTTTTTTTATCGACAATCGTTCACGTTGAAGAGGTGAAAATCGTCCTCAAAGTCGACTTTTAAGTACCTTTTTGGGACTTTTCAGAATGTAGGAAAAGGATTCCTTTAAATACGGTAAAAAAAGATGCGAAGAAATGCTAAGGAAATTTTCACGGTGATTGATCAAAATTCTAATAAAATTCTCCATAAACTCCCATGAGAATCATACTTTCAAGAATTGTTAGTATGAAAGAATGACTGTAAAGAGAGACGGAGAAATAGATAGCGTAATTGAGAACGACCTGGAAAGGAAGAACGAATGGAAGACGATCGTGCGTGGCGTGTTTGTTTATCACACGAGTATGATTAAAATAAATTTCAATCACGCTTCCATGGATCACTGTGTTGCACTCTGTGAGAAAATCCGTCCCGAAGACGGTGAAGCGAGCACCTCGAAGCCAGGCCCAGCGCGCTCAGTGGGGGTGACTCCGCCCCTTTGGGCCTTTCCCTGGGCCTGCTCGCGTAGGGGTGGACAGGGATCGGCAGGACGACGCGTCCACTCTCTTCACGAGACCGTTGAACGCGTACTTTTTGCGAACGACGCTCAGACAACGCGGAAATAGTCTTCGTGTAAAATACGCTGTTGCGAGAACGTAGAAACGTTTAGTTAATTTTACGCCCACCCTACTCCGAGTTAGAGTACTATCTGACAACTCTGTTCAATAAATTCTCTATTAATAAAGGTAGTATAATAAATAATTACATAATTCAGAATATTTGCATTAGAAATTCGGTTTATTTGACGAAGCTCTTTCTCCTTATATCACAATCTATCGCACGTTGCATTTCAGTACGATGCGCGATTCACGAGCACAGAAGTGTAAATGCATCCTAAGACGAGAGGAGAGAAAAATAAGGCCACGTTCCGCTCGTGTTAATTAACGACATCGACAACGTCGTGTGCATGCAAATATACTTTCCCGGAGATTATAACACGCTTCGTGTTATCGCACATTTATAACAGCTTAACGGTGTGCGTAATGTTTGCTTACTACACCGGATGCGACTGATCAAGATTAGGCGTGATCGATCGAAACTAGACGATAAACAAAATTTGTTAAACATCGTTATAAAATTGTTCGTAGGTAACTGTTGCTTACTGCGAATGGTCGATGAACTTCAATTTGCATTATACAGGGTGAGCCATTTGAAACAGGACACCTAATTATCTTCTCTGGCTATAGTGGTGGATATTCCGTTCAGTTGACTTGAAAATTTGTGAATTAAAAGATTGAAACACTGTGCAATTTGTCAGTGCTCACTTTTTGAATACCAGATTTAATGTCAAGATAAGGATAATGAGTGGACTGCAAATTTATATTTTTGAGAGTATAGTGAAGAAAGTAGAATTTCGGTGGGAAATTGTTTCATCTACAAAGTATTATATATATATAAATCTTTATTTTCGGCTTCACAGCCAAGAAATGTGGACTTGGTTTACATTTACTTCTCTTACTTCGTTCATTCTTCCTGCTCATTCCGTTCACTCATTCATTCATTCTTCTTTCTTTTAACTAATTTAACTAATTTAATTTAATTTAATTTCAGCCTTAATCTTTGGTTTTGTTCTTTTCTATTGCCTGTTTTTTTCTCGCTATTTGTCTTTATCGTCCTCAACCACTTTTCTGCCTTCTCATCTTTTCTTCCACTCAACACCTCCTCTATGCTAATCTCATCTACAAAGTATTATAAAAAGCACTATAATTTCGATATTAGCAAATTTATATTTTTGGGAATATAGTAGAAAAAAAAGCAGAATTTCGGTAGAAATTTATTTCCCCCAGCAGATATTATAAAAAGTACTATAATTGCGATATTATCAAATTTATATTTTTGAGAATATAGTAGAAAAAGTTAAGTTTCGGTAGAAAATTGTTTCACCTACCAGGTATTACAGGAAGCACTATAATTTGGTAATATCCAAATTTATATTACTGGGAATATAGTAAAATAAGTAGAATTTAGGTAGAAAATTATTTCACCTACCAGGTATTACAGGAAGCACTATAATGTGGTAATATCCATATTTATATTTTTGAGAATACAGTATAAAAAGTTAAATTTCGGTAGAAAATTGTTTCATCTACTAGCTATTATAAAAAGTTCTATAATCTTTGATTTGTTTTTTCATTCTGTACAATTTTGTACCTTTAAATTTCCTACAGACGCATAAAAATTCGCAGTCTAACAACGACTAATTAAAAACTACCATTTGATTTATTATACAAAAAAGCAACAAGTATACAAAGACAATTTTTCTGTTACAAATTTAATTCTTCTCCTTGGTGAAAATGGTAACGAGGCCCAGCAACGATCTAGTAAACGGCGTCAAACTCATCATCCTTTCATTCTGCATCTTCCTAGCGTTGAAACGCATCGTACTCTTCGCGAATTTTTCACATCTTTTCCTGTTTCTCTCGTTGTGTCGACGATCTCCGCCGCTCCAGATGACATCTCTCGTTCCTTCAATCACCATAGAAATCACTTCACCGCTGTAAAATCTCTCAAAAATCGTGTTTCACCGAGCCAAGAAAATTACCCCGCCTTTATTCTCTATAGCAATTGCCTCTACAAGCTGTAATCTGTTTGAGAAAGTTGAAACAATCACGTTTGCGTGTCTAACAAAATATTTCAGCCACCCGTATTGCTTGCAGGGAAAAGAGAAAGCGGGTCGGAGGTAAGTTACTCTCCTTTTTCACGGCGCACCTGCTAATTCGCGCTAACCTAACCGACGTTTAGGGTAATAAATGCTCGGAGAGGCGAATTCAGGAGAATGCTGCCTATGGAAAATCTAATCTTCAAAAAACTGAGCACTTAAAACGTCGTTTCTTGTTCGGAGAGAATTAGGTACGTTTTGTGAAAGAAAAAGATCACGGAATAGTGAAAAAGAGAAATAGGTACTTACGACGATGAACCGCGGATTCTGAGGAAGCTTCCACGGAGGCGTAGTTACTTGAATCCGATTTTTGGGGATGCAGCTGCAGCCGCGGGAGATGGACGACGTTGGCCAGGAGGTCGACTGACAAAGATCCCATACTTCCTGGGTGGAGGCTCCGGTGGTTGAGGCGGCGGGAAGGACGGCTCGAGTATCTTTCACGTGATGCAAAATTAGTTTTCTTTTTAGAGTGAACTTCGAACTGAACCTCTGATAATTCCACCCCCTTTACAATTTTTTTTTTTTTGTCTGTACGACGTGAGAATATATATATATATATTTTATCTACAGGATAAGTAAGTCTACAGTAGGAGACTTGACAATTCCATCATCTTCAAAATTTTTTGAATCTGTAGAACATAAGAAAATATATATTTTATCTACAGGAGGAGGAATCAAAATTTCTTCGTCTGTAGTAGGAAACTTGACAATTCCATCATTGTCAAAATTTGTTGTATCTGTACAATATAAGAAAAATATTAATTTTATCTATAAGAGGAGGAATCAAAATTTTTTCGTCTATAGTAGGAGACTTGACAATTCCATCATCTTCAAAATTTTTTGAATCTGTAGAACATAAGAAAATATATATTTTATCTACAGGAGGAGGAATCAAAATTTCTTCGTCTGTAGTAGGAAACTTGACAATTCCATCATTGTCAAAATTTGTTGTATCTGTACAATATAAGAAAAATATTAATTTTATCTATAAGAGGAGGAATCAAAATTTTTTCGTCTATAGTAGGAGACTTGACAATTCCATCATCTTCAAAATTTTTTGAATCTGTAGAACATAAGAAAATATATATTTTATCTACAGGAGGAGGAATCAAAATTTCTTCGTCTGTAGTAGGAAACTTGACAATTCCATCATCTGAAAAATTTGTTGTATCTGTACAATATAAGAAAAATACTAATTTTATCTATAAGAGGAGGAATACAAATTTTTTCGTCTATAGTAGGAGACTTGACAATTCCATTATCTTCAAAGTTTTTTGTACCTGTACGACATGAAAAAAATACTAATTCTACCTACAATAGGAGGAATACAAATCTTTTCGTTTATAGTAGGAAACTTGGCAATTCCATCATTGTCAAAATTTGTTGTATCTGTACAATATAAGAAAAATACTAATTTTATCTATAAGAGGAGGAATACAAATTTTTTCGTCTATAGTAGGAGACTTGACAATTCCATTATCTTCAAAGTTTTTTGTACCTGTACGACATGAAAAAAATACTAATTCTACCTACAATAGGAGGAATACAAATCTTTTCGTTTATAGTAGGAAACTTGACAATTCCATAATCTTCAAAATTTTTTGTAGCTGTACAACATAAGAAAAATATATTTTATCTACAGGAGGAGGAATCAAAATTTCTTCGTCTGTAGTAGGAAACTTGACAATTCCATCATCTTCAAAATTTATTGTATCTGCACAATATGAGAAAAATACTAATTTTATCTATAAGAGGAGGAACAAAATTTCTACGTTTAGAATACCAAATTTCTGATCATTCGTCAGACTATTAACAAGCATAACGTATAATTAATTCTGTATTATACAATGTGACTTGGTAGTTGCGTATTTTTTTTATCAATATTTTATAAATCTCGTTTTATTTTTTTATTTTGCTATACTATTACACTATTACCAGGCAATATTTTGATAATTACGAATTCTTTCTGTTTCTATTAATTTCTTTTTACAATAATTATTATTTCTTCTTCCATCAAAATGTAAAATTGTACTAAACAGTTATTTCTCTACTTATGAACGAAGAAAAATCGTGGTACAGAGGGTCAAAATTCAATGAATGTAATAATACCAATAAAGATCAACCACCATGAAATTATCATTACTGTTCTATCACATCGAACTGCACCAAACTACAGCATCTTACAAATCAACCAACAAATTTCTGCCAGTTTCTCGCTACTCCTAATAATCAATTCCACGTACAGACTAAATGTCAATCAACCTAATATCTACCAATAAACATCAACCACGGTGAAATTATCATTACAATAATTCCACATCTTCGCATCTGAATTCTATCACATCGATCTGCATCAAACTCCTCTATTATTAAATACAACAACGTAACACACTATCCCATAAATCAGCCTACAAATCTCCACCAATTTCTCGCTACTCGTAACAATCAATTCCACATCCGCGTCGAATTATTACCAATTAAGGACCACAAGACCTCATTACCCGAGCAATCCATCGCATAATCATACCAATAATCCCCCCCGGAACAATAATACAATCTAATCCTAAGAACGACGTGAAGTTTACGTTCACGTTAACCCTTCCACGGCAGACGCGACTATTCCGGTGAATGCGTCTTAACTAACCGAGTCCCATGGTTTTCCCCAATTTCGTTCGCAGACACCGAAATAACTTTACACGTCGCGTCCCGGTGGTCGCGATAGTTCTCCAACAGAATTCCCGAACAATCTGTTCTCGTCTCTGTTTTGCGGCCAGGCTGTTACAGGCTGTGAAGGTAGTAACAGGGTAAACCGCTTCTCTGCCCGGATTTTCGTGACAATTACAGCTCGTCGCGCGTGTACACGGTTTAATTGAGAAACGCACCTTGAGATCCTCGAACGAGTTCGTCCGTCCTTCGTGGTTCTCCTTCGCGCGGAACCTTTGTCCGTCAGAGACGTCGCACGCAGAATTCTCGCGCGTTTTCCCGCTGGACACGAACTGAAAATCAACTACGGCTTTATGAGAATCGGTGAATTTTGTAGGGGAATCGCGGTTAGAGTGGAGGAATAGCTGTTTTCGGTACTTTCTCCAGGATTCGTTCTAGCTCCGATAGTTTGTCCGCCGCGGTGATTAGTTCTGAGCTCAGCCGCTGCATCTGAGGGTTTTAGTGCGGTCAGTTGGTTTTCAATCGAGGGAAATTGTGCGGTTGGAGATAAAGATTTTGGATGTTTTTAGCTTTGCTTTTTTCGACGATGATTTTTGCGGTGCTTCAATTTTACTGTTTTTAGTTTGTGCGACTGTTTAGAGAGTACTGGAATAATTGGAGAATATTGGAAGAGCGACCAATTTTTTGTTTAGTTTTTCGAATATTGGAAGTGATTTTTTTTTTAGTTTCTCGAATATTGACAAACTGACCTTTTTTTTTAGGTTTTGGAATATTAGAAAAGTGATCAATTTTTATTTTAGTTTCTCAAACATTGGAAAAGTGACCAATTTTTTGTTTAGTTTCTGGAATATCACAAAAGTGACCTTTTTTTTAGTTTCTCTAATATTGACAAAGTGACCCTTTTTTTAACTTTTGGAATATTAGAAAAGTGGCCAAAATCTTTAGTCCTCGATTTAAGTTACGAACTTTAAATTACTTGGTTATCTATCTCTTCAGACGTCAACTTTTGCGTTTCTTTCTACAAAATGTCGAGGAGATCCTTCGATTAATCGATCGTCGCTTACTCAGGATTCTGTTTGAATACTAACCACTTTCACCACCATCTCGTCGTACTCCTCTTTCTTGTCCTTCATCGCCATTACGTCGTCCAGTTTCTGCAACAATTGTTTAAGCTCAATTCAACACGATTGTATTCTCTATTAGTGAGCGCGTATCAACGCACCGTTCTATTATCCTCCACGATCTTCAGCATCTCCTTATTCGACCTCTCCATCTTCTTAATCACCTGTGATTAAAAATCGAATAAAAAATCACCACTAATTCCCCATCTTTTAATCTGAAAGATTACAATATCAATCCAACAACCGTAAATAGTAAAATTTAACGAATTAAAATTCTGAAAGTGTCATCTTTTAGAATTTCACCTTTAAGTGTTCAGGTTTTCGCTTCTAGAATTTTAATTACTTACATATATACAGTGACTCCTATTAATATTCGGACACATGTTGGAACAGCGTTAGTTTTTCAAAATTGGACCTATCGACTTGACTTTTTTTTTGAGAAGTTAGGATTAGCGTACTAAAAAATTTTGAAAAAACTGCAATTTGTGGAAATCGCGTAGAAAATTGTTAAGGTCACATTTAACAACTCTTTTATCTTAATAAAAGTTTGAAAAAATACGTTTTGTAGATTTGTCAATTATACATATCCTGAAAATTTCATCGAAATATATACACTACCGGCCAAAAGTTTAGAATCACTGTGCATTGCAAGTTACACAAAAATTCGCAGAGAAAAGTCAGCAGCTTCAAGAATTTGTTAACGAATTTTGTATCATTCAAATCAATATATACATATACACTACCGGCCAAAAGTTTAGAATCACTGTGCATTGCAAGTTACACAAAAATTCGCAGAAAAAAGTCAGCAGCTTCAAGTATTTTTTAACGAATTTTGTATCATTCAAATCAATATATATCAATATCAAGTCTATGAAAAATTAGTAGCAAATTCAGTACTGATGAAAATTGGGAGGTGATTCGAAACTTTTGGCCGGTAGTGTATAACTGATTATTTTTTAAGGCAATTTGAGCCTTTAAAGAATTGCAAATTACACGAGAAATTTCCCCAAAAGGAAAAAAAAGAAATTCAACAGTACTTACCGTAGTGGTGCACCACAGAGCCAAGTAGAAGAATGCGTGCATCAGTATGCAGATGTACAAGTTGTCCAACACGTACGCGCGTATGAACGACTGCGAAATAAGATGGAAATCAGGGGAAATCATACGGGCTGACGAACATCTTCACGGGATTTACCTGACGATCGTATATATCAACGAGCTTTAGAATCGGATAGGACTTCGCTAGCCGGGAGAAGTAGCTCTGCTTTTGCGTGAACATCCTCGCGAATGCAATCCATTAGTCGGGTGTAAAGGGTTTCGAAAAATTCTTCACCGAAGCAGACTGGATGGGTAAAAAATACTCGACGAAAATCTGTTGCCTATTGTACTAGGACATTCTGAATTTGTTCAGGATTAAATAGTCGACTGTTTCGAGGAATCGAGCTTTTAGTTTGTCACGATTGAAGTTGGTTTCGGTATTAAATTGTGTGGAATTTTGGTAAAAGTAAAGGTGAGAAGAAAAAGATTCCACTGGATGCCATTTTTCGGTGATTGCATGGACCTTAAAAAATCGAAAAAAAAACTAATTTGCAGCTAAATTAGTGATCGAAACGAAAAATTTTCTTCAAAGTCACAGTAAAAATTCCCAAATGATAATTTCGCAATAATTTTAGTAAATAAGCAGCTGTATTAGTTTCTTCAATTTCCCCAAAATAAAGTCTACCGGATCTTTCCCCTCTCCTTCTCAATTATTTGAAATGTTAATGTCCCAAAGTTCTCCTGCTTAATAATTTTTTTTAAAATGACGAGATTCCCTAAACCCAACGTCTACTAACTCATCCATCTACACAATGAACGCCCAAAAACGGTATTATATTAACACAATATAGTAACATTAACACAATTAATTCCCACAAGCGTTGCACGTTACTCGAAAATGAGAAACTCTATTAAAAGGCTTTTATTCTCAAGCGCTAAAGTAACGCGTCGAACCTGGTGTGACTCACCATGTACTTGTTCCTAACAGCTTTGTATTATGCGATAGCGTGAACCACCGGTGAGTCAGGCTATTATTTTATAATTTTTATACCTGCACAAAGACTCGAATTCAATTAGTTGGAGCCACAAACTTTACCCAACGAAAACAGGTACAAGAACAATTTATACAAAAGCCAGTACTTAACCGTACAAAACTACATTTACAAACACACTCTTATAAATTATTCTGTAAAAGAAAAAATGAGAAAAAATAAACAGCTTTGAATTTCAATCAAGATATCTCTGAGACCAAATTTCAAACGAAGAAGCAACGCGTTATTAATTACCAACGAACGCAATTCACATAATTCAGCATCAGGCTGAGAAATCACTATCCACTGATAATCCCGTATTGTTAACCCATTTATTCCGAGTGAGAGTTGGGCAGTGCGTTAAATAACGAACAGTTCAACTCGTGAGAGACTTTCAGGAGGAAAGTTAGAAAGGGACGAGATATTATTATCAGAACTGTGACGTAGGGTTATGTGCTTTAAAAATAATCACACACGACGTAATTATTAAACATATAGGGTAATTTCGGGAGAGACGGACCAGACAAGTATTTCCTTCATCATCCGCCAGATATGGAAGAAAAAACGATCGCTTTCCGTGAAACAAAGGTAAAACACAAGTATTTCCTACATCATCCGCCAGATATGGAAGAAAAAACGATCGCTTTCCGTGAAACAAAGGTAAAAGAAAAGAATACCGACGTGTTCCACATATGGCGGATAATGTAGGAAATACTTGCCTGGTCCGCCTCTCCCGGAATTACCCTACCTGTGAAATATGAATTTTATTCACTCTAATTCGTAATTACGTTAGACTGTCAAAGGGGTGACCTCGACTTAATTTCGCGATCGCCGCGTTATCGAGCCGGTCGATTCGCGATATAACGATGCAGAAGCATCGCTGATAGTGTCTGCGCTGATAATAAGCCGCGACCGACGACAGGTGACGAAGGAAATTAACGAGGGAGAAGGGAAGAAAGGACAGGGACGAAATGGAACGAGGTATAAGTTTGAAAGGAGAAACGCGAGAATTCCAGGCGACTCTCGCCTCGTGAATCATTATTACCGTTCGTTAAAGCGACTCGAGATGAGACTCGTCCAGCGATTTTATCGCTGGCCAGCTCGTAAAGTAATTCGCCGTTGATTTACGGAGATGCTAATTGGTCCGTGGCGTCCGCGCGCTTTTAGCGTGTCGCAGCCTTCGCAATTTTCACGAGGTTCGAAAACGCGGCCGCCAAATTATTATGGAATCCTTGATAATAATGCTCTTACACGTGATTCGTTATGCTTTAATGAAATAATTCGGGTATGGTCGTTTTAACGGTGATGCGAACGAGAATTTATTTGAACGTTCTGGTTCATTTTTGGAGTGGCGATTTTGTGATTGTCGAATTGTCATTTGCTATGGTTCCTGGAGGAAGGAAAATTTAAATGACAAAAGAACGTATGTACATGCAATTGTAATGAGCAGACTGCGGATTTTTATGCAAATTTATATTTTTCAGAATACAGTAAAAAAAGTAGAACTTCGGTAGGAAATTATTTCACCTATCAGGTATTATAAAAAGCACTATAATTTGGATATTTCGTATATTTTTTCGTACTACGTGCATTCTGTACAATATTGCACCTTTAAACTTCCTATAAATGCACAAAAATCTGATGATGAGTACAGGTGAGTGGTGAATGAAAATTTTAGGTTAGGTGCATACAAAATGGCGGTGTTCACATATTTGCAGATTCTGTCTTATTTTTATGAATTCTCATATAATTCACGATGTATAAAAAAGTGAACGAAACAGTGAAAAGAGAAAAAGTGTCATATCGAAGAAACCTAAATAGTCTACTATTTTAAATGCAACACTTGTGTCGCTGAGGAAGTTAGGTTAGGTTTATATTAAAAGTAGAAAATGGATTCTATTCAAATTCGAGTGATTTTCTTTTATGAATTAAAACGAGGACACGGTGCATCAGAGGTAATGCAAAATATTAATACAGCATTTGGGATAGGAACAGCCAGTGAGCGCACAAAATAACGTTAATTCAAGCATTTAGATCACTTTTAACAAAAAAAAAAAAAAAAAAATATACAATAATAAAGAGGCAATTAAAAATGCGTTTGAGGAATTTATTGCCAATATTCAAATTTTTGCAATAACACGCTAAAAGTTTCAATTGGTTGGCAGAAATGTTATATCTGCTCAATGTGGAGCTCGTTTCGATTAATAAAATTTAATTTCGACTACGTTATCAAGGTTTAAATTTTCATTTACGAATCGGCAATTTCGCGTGCAATGACCTAATAACACGTGCTACATGAGTTTGCTTATTGAACGTGAAACGCATATTTTGCTCGATCAAGCTTAACGCGAACGAAAGGCAAAATTAAATTCCGATATTGCTGAAAGCGTAATTTTAAGCGTACTCAATATTGTTTCCACTATTGTCGTTCTCGTTTTACTGTTTTTTAAACGGAGTTGCAAATTTTTCCAGCATTTTCCAACAGGTCCACCGTGGAAAACGCGAAACTCGTCGATTGTGTAATTTACAATCAGTCAGTCGGATTAAAAAGGCCCCGCGGCGAGAATTAACGCGCACAATTAAGTATCACAATCGGCTCGATCAAGAATCGGCATTTCGGCCGGGATGAAACAGGCGAAACAAAACCGTAATTTACC
>NW_017100481.1:809477-811586 GCF_001263275.1 Habropoda laboriosa | reverse complement strand
CACAATCTGTCTCGCGCCGTCGCGCAAACAAGAATCGATCATCGGCGCAGACATCGATTCCTCGCCATCTAATCCACTGTTATCTGCGCCCGAACAAACATTACAACAACATGGGAGAAATAAAAAAATTAGAGTATTTGTATTTGGGGGGAAAGATAGCGTGAGAAATTTCAAATTAAGGAACATTTAATCCTATAGAAATGTCGTGGGAGAAACAGGAGGGTTTTATTAAAAGAATTTCTGGACGCCACATTTTTTGAGATATTTAGATAAAATTTTTCACATCCAAGGAAATTGGCTGGAAAGATTCTTCGAGTGTGTGTTGGATTATTAGGAGAAATGAGTGTGTGTCTGTGTAATAGTAACAGATTAATACAAATCTGTTTAGTATGGGTGACGCTGATATGTTTTTTTTCTCAGCGTCTTGTCGATGTTTGTTTGATTAATTGCGTAGCGACGTGCCTTCCTCGCGTATCAAGATAAAGAAGATTTATAATTAAAATAATATCGTTTAATTTATTACCATAAATTCTAATAGTGTGAATCGAATCGGCGTAACTCGGTCCATGAGATTAAAAGGGTTGAAGACTAATCCGAAAGCATAATAGAGAATTTTTATTGTGATAGGTATTGATCAGAAATATTTCTCAAATCCTTTATTCTCTAGCATATTTTCTTTTTTCTACCGTTTACCTTTTTTATTCTCGTAATACAATTATTTACGCTCCACACATGAAAAATATTTGCATCGCAATATGTCACCCTTCATTCCACGCAAGTATCGCGTATTAAATGGCGTAACGAGTCATCTAAATTACGACCTAACTTGGTTCGTGGGATTAAAAGGGTTGAAGACTATTCCAATAGCGAAATAGAGAATTTTTATTGTAATAGGTATTGATCAGAAATATTTCTCAAATCCTTCATTCTCTAGCACATTTCATTTTCTCCACCTTTCACCTTTTATATTCTCGTAATACAATTATCAAATGGGGTAACGAATAATCTAAGTCACGACTGGGGCTAAAAGGGTTAGAGACTATTCCAACAGCAAGAGAACAAATTTTTATTACAAAACATATCAATTCTCAAGTCCTTCATTCTCCAGCACAATTCATTTCCTCCACTTTCTACCTTTTTTATTCTCATAATACAATTATTAAGCTTCACAACGAAGATTACGAAAACAACCTAAATCTCAAGCTCGTGCTAATTCAACTGAAACATTACAGACTCAGATACAAAGCTAAACCAGAACAATAAACCCCAAAAATCCCCGAACCCCCCATCGAACAAAGAAAAGCTTAAAGAAAGAACTGTAAAAGAGATCAGCCACAATCACCCGACGATTCTCTCGTTCCTCTAAACGGCGTGAATGAGTTTGTCCAAACAATCGTATCCGTGCGGCCACGTTAGAGCATATTAGAAATTAATCCCCGGGCGATCGTTCGCCCTTTCGCCGGGCCGATCGGCGTCAGCATTCGATTAAATAAACAGGAATTAGCACATGAAAGGCAGCGGCGGCACGACAATCGTCGAGACGAGGGGCAAGAGGTACGTTTCCCACTTGTCGTTTCCCATAACGCCTCGCGGCCCCGGGGTTGACTAACTAAATACGAAGTTAGCCGACGAAACGGGGCCCGGGGCCAGGGTTAAACCAAGCTTAAAAAGCTCCGTTCGCCGTGCAAATACGCCGCGAGTCAACTGCGAAAACACTTGAGATCACTTAGAGGAATCACCGTCCCTGTCACCCTTCCGCGATTTCCGCCCCTGTCGCTGACGAGTCGATGTTTATGTAAAACAGTAGCCGATACGGATCGCCGGAGTCTCGTTCTGTACGTTCGTATGAGTTAGGTGAACGGTAGTGGTGGTAAATTCGGATCCACTTGACGCGTCAAAAACGTCAGTTACACTGATACCAAACCGGGGGGTGTGGATACGCCACGGGGGAGGATCGCTTTTGTCGGCACCGGATCGAGGAACGTCGAGCAAGATATTCGCTCGACGTAGTAGGAATTTCAGTTTCTGCGAGTGGTGTTATTATTTCGAAGAGGGTGGCAAATCGGGATGAACGATTGGAAATGAGGGTGGGTTAGTGGCGGGGGGGGG
>NW_017100481.1:807167-809460 GCF_001263275.1 Habropoda laboriosa | reverse complement strand
GATTGGAATAATTAATATCTTAGGTACGTGTGTTAACACTATACGGTCCAGGTTGTTTGCGCGGAAACTGGTGCGTGTAGCCGGCACATTTTAAGGTTTTCTTTTTATTGGAATTTAAGGTGATAAATTAAAAAATGGTATTTCAGTTATAAATTCTTCTTTATTTTATGCGCGAGGAAGGCACGTCACTACGCAATCAACAAGAGATCGACAAGACGCTAAAAAAAAAGCATATCAGCGTCATCCATACTAAACAGATGGTCACTATGTGATTCTACCATATATATACGTTTATATTAATCTGTCTCGGTATGTTGATCAGTTTTGCTGTCACTACTACACCCCGTTCGATCACCCAAGTCAAGATACACTGGGCGGCGTTCCGTAAGAAGATGGGTGACCGCTCCACATCCGTTTCTGGAAGCCGTGCTGCTGGTTTTTTCGGGCTGAAATTTCACACAGACGTTAGTTCCATCCTTACTAACGTCTAGAAATTGAAAAAGTCCAAGAGCAAAAATCCTTACCGCCAAGTTGGGGTTCAAGCATGGTCGGGCGTCCTCGCTCATTCTCCGGCTTGTTCTGTCGGTTGGTGGTTTCGATAGAGAGTAGAAAACTGGTCTGATAGAGGTATAAGCTGTAAAGCTGAGGTACTCTGAGTCCTTCTAAGGACGACCGACACTAATTGTTACTACTACTACACACACACACACACTCATTCCTCCTAATAATCCAACACTTTTAAATATCAAATATTTTTTTATTTGGTAGTCGATAAGAAGTATCATCTTTAGTATATGTATATAACATTTATAGGCCGCTGGCATTTAATGCACAGTGTGTAAAACTCTATTTATGTCTCCGCATTTCAGGAGCAGTCAACAAAACCCATATTTTTATGTCTCCGGATGGTAATGTGTTAACGTTAGCTACTTTTCTTTAATTTCACTTTTAAGTGTTTGATAATTATTCGATTTATGAGTGAGCAATTTAGTTTAAGTTAATGCACTTTTTCTTTACTTTGATGACAGTGGAAATAATTTAGATGTTTGTTGTAAGTGAGTCCAAATTAGAGATTATCGTAAATCGTTTTTATCCGGCGAAAATATTTTAGCAAACTTCTTTGCGAAGGAAATGCAATCGGTCGTTTTATCAAAAATTCTCATCAGTGCGTCACACAGGGTGCTTAAAGAAACATAATTGATGACACAGTATACAATAATAATGTATACTATATTCTAGTTATTCACCATCGTCTCAACAAATCTTGGAATCTTCTCCAGGTGGTCTCTAGATCCCTGAGAATCCCAGATAATTTAGGTCCTGAAACGAAGTCACCCAGATAAATTCATTTCAACATTCTTTCACTTAAATTTGCAACTTTCAGTCGAAAATCCTGCACATAAATATTTATGCGTAATTAGAAGACCTCTATCCATGCAACGATCTATATTCTTCGCTCCAAAGACAATCTTGTTCCTCCAATCAATTGCAAAGAAAAAACGAAGAAAAGTACAAACATCCACAAATTCTGCATATAACTGTTAAAATTTTTCGGAACACCCTATGTATATATAAATACGTCCCGAATTTGCCAACTCTGGCAAAGAGCCGCTCCAGCGCGTTGGCTTCCTTTGCCACGGTAGAGAAAACGTGGCACGGAGCGAAACGCAATTTCCAGCCGAGGGAGCCCCGGTAAAACAAACTCGCGTCGTCTGGTCGTTTCACGAGCGAGTTATCGCGCGATCGGCGTGTAAGAGGCGAAGATAAAGGCGAACAGATAGAGGAGAAAGGGGTGAGGCGAGGAGTGTGGCAGGAGCAAATTGGTCGGGCAGCGAAAACAGGATAACGCCAGGAGGAGGATCGTGGATCCTGTGGATGGTGCGCCTAAATAGAGGCGGGCAATAGCATCGGGACATAATCGATTTGCCGTGAACTCATCCGTAATTCGGGGCCACAGTCGGCGTGACAAGAAAGTCTCGACGCCGGCAAAGGCGCCAGCGAACCGAGAAATTACTCATCGTTCTGATTGAGGTTAATTAATTAGATAATTAAGTCTCCCCGCGACGACGACGACGACGACAACGACGACGAAGGAGAAGAAGGAAGGTTGGTTAAGAGAGACATCGTGCAGCCTTCCACCATCGTCTCTCCCTTTTCTCCCAGGAGATGATTTCGCGACGGTGATCCTCGTTATAAAAATGCTCCTCATTATTACCGGAACTACCCTTCTCTGACAACCTTATCTCGTTAATGTCCTTGCTCGAATCGGGACGCTGCAACGCTCCGGGCGGCG
>NW_017100481.1:801087-807137 GCF_001263275.1 Habropoda laboriosa | reverse complement strand
TAAATTCATATTTAGCGAATGGTTTTCTTTTCCTGCCTGGGAAACGTTCTTCCGTTAGACGGTGCTAGCCAGTTAATAAGTATTAATGGATCAAACCAGCGGAGTGTAATGCACGGTGATATCTTACTTTGTTTTCTCCTCGGTTTTATTTTACTTTGCACCGGGATCAATTCGCTCTTTTACAGGTAAAGATTCTATCGATTCTGATTAAACGTTCATACTGAACGATGTGTAATATTATTTTTTCACGAATTGAGGTTCTCTTTTTAATTTCAGTCATTACCTTAGTCATCGAATCGAACAGATTTCAGGCGAAATTATTTTGGCTGTTGAAAAGAAACGGTAATAAAAAGCGCAATATCGCGTAACGCGCAATAAAAACGGAGTGAAGAGTAGGAGCGGCGAAAAATGTTTCGATTAATTCCAGCCCCGCGCAGTTCGAACGAAATTATATTTCGGCTAGTAAAGTATCGAAACAATCGAATTGTCGAATAAATATCCAGGATATTGGACGGTGAAGCAGGAAAAGATCCCCGACACTCGAACAAAATTTCGCATTTTAAAAAGCCCCGCATATTCCATAAATCCTCTCTTTACACGACGATTTATATTTTATAAACGACCACATCCTCCTCCTCCTCCTCCTCCTCCACGAGGAGAACGAACGAGGATAGAAGCGGGGTCGAGGCCGCGTATGAAAGAACTCTTTACACGTGACACTTAACGAGAATCTCATAATCTTGCAGGAACGTCGATCTGTCTCTCCTCCCTATATCCCTTCCCTCCTATCTCCATCCCTTTTCCCTGCGTGGCAGGAAAATCCCTTTGAAGCTCTGCCCATTGACGCTCGCGGTTTAATATTCCGTCACGAATATTAATGCCCTCCTAGCAACTGCTGCTCGTAAATCAGCGAACCTCCTTCCTCTCTCCGTTGATGCACTTTTCGCTGCGGTTTTCCCGCGTTCTTTCTCCTCCACTTTCTCTCTTATCTCCTCTACCTTTCGCCCCTCGTAGTTGCCACGCGCCTTTTCTCTCTCCTCCTCTGTTTCTCTCGAAATCCACTCTCTCTCTCTCGACTTCTCCGCGTGATTCCTCATTTTTCCCTTTTACCTTTGTCTCTTTCTTTGACTCTCTCTCTCTCTCGCTCTGTTTCTGTTTCCCTCGCTCACTCTTGACTTGTTCGCGTGATTCCTCATTTTCTCTCTTACCAATGACTCCTGTTTTCTCTCTTTTTTACACCCTCGCTGTGTTTCTCTCTCTTGCTCTCTCTCGACTTCTCCGCGTGATTCCTCATTTCTCTCTTTTGTCGCTGACACCCAGTTTCTCTTTCTTTTACACTCTCCCTGTGTTTCTTTCTTTCTTTCTCCCTTCCTCTCACTCTTGCGCTCCCGCGCTATTTCTATTTGTCTCTCTCCCTCTCCCGACTTCTCCGCGTGATTCTCCATTTTCTCTCTTACCTCTGACTCCCATTTTCTCTCTCTTTTACACTCTCACTGTGTTTCACTCTTTCTCTCTCTCTTTGACTCTCTCTCCCTTTATTTCTGCTGCTCTCACTCTCTCCCGTCTTCTCCGCGTGATTCTCCATTTTCTCTCTTACCTCTGACTCCCATTTTCTCTCTCTTTTACACTCTCACTGTGTTTCACTCTTTCTCTCTCTCTTTGACTCTCTCTCTCTCTTTATTTCTGTTGCTCTCACTCTCTCCCGACTTCTCCGCGTGATTCTCCATTTTCTCTCTTACCTCTGACTCCCATTTTCTCTCTCTTTTACACTCTCACTGTGTTTCACTCTTTCTCTCTCTCTTTGACTCTCTCTCTCTTTATTTCTGCTGCTCTCACTCTCTCCCGTCTTCTCCGCGTGATTCTCCATTTTCTCTCTTACCTCTGACTCCCATTTTCTCTCTCTTTTACACCCTTACTGTGTTCCTCTCTCACTCTAACTCACTCCTTCTCTCTCGACATCTCCGTACGATTCCTCGGCTGTCCCTCTTACCTCCGCGTTTCAGCATCTCCCTTTGTCGCCGCGATCCTTCGCGTGTCCCTTCAACCCTCTCCTTCGATTCTTCCCATCCGTTCGCTCCCTCGCTTCTTTCCACGACGCGGGGACAGTCTCGCTGATTGAGAATAATGCGAGGTACCAATTACTCGCTGGCATAAAGAGGAATTCATTAGCGGGAGAAACGCGCCGCTGGGGCGCATCTCTCTGTTTCGCAGCTCGAGGGCCAAAGAGAGCGATAAGAGAGAAGGGCGAGGGAGGGAGGGAGTGCAACTGCACCGGTTGCACATCGCGGCTTTTGTGCAACGGGACGCGACTTCGCTACCGAGCACTTCCTGCATTGTGCCGCGGGACGCGTGGTCGAATATTTTATTCCGCGAGAACGCCAGACAGAGAGGTCAATGCTTGACGCTTGTCGCGCGTTAATTAGAAAAGAAGCTGCGGGGGAGGATGTGTTTCTTCTCGTTGCTGATGCTCTCGAGACTCGCCGCTGCTGCGAGCTTTTCTCGTCGAACGCGCGCCGGATTGCGGATTCTGCTGACCTACTGATGCTGCATGCTCGTTGCATTTTATGGTTGATGAAAATTTGCTTCGAGTAGACGAGATTGGAGATGCGGAAAATTCTGCGTTCCAGAAATTCAGCGTTCCAGTTTCTGTGCTTTTTTATGAAAGAAAAAGTTGTTAACAGTTTATATTGAAAATTTGTTGAAGTGACTTTAACCCTTTCGTGAGGAATTAGTTTTTTTAGCAATTTATTATTGAAAGTTTGTTGGAGTGACTTTAACCCTTTCGTAGGCGATTAGTTTTTTTAGCAATTTATTGTTGAAAGTTTGTTAGAGTGACTTTAACCCTTTCGTAGGCGATTAGTTTTTTTAGCAATTTATTGTTGAAAGTTTGTTAGAGTGACTTTAACCCTTTCGCGGGCGATTAGTTTTTTTTAGCAATTTATTGTTGAAAGTTTGTTAGAGTGACTTTAACCCTTTCGCGGGCGATTAGTTTTTTTTAGGAATTTATTGTTCAAAGTTTGTTGGAGTGACTTGAACCCTTTCGTGGGCGATTAGTTGTTTTATCAATTTATTGTTGAAAGTTTGTTGGAGTGACTTTAACCCTTTCGTAGGCGATTAGTCTTTTTAGCAATTTATTATTGAAAGTTTGTTAGAGTGACTTTAACCCTTTTGAGAGGAATTAATTTTTTTAGAAATTTACTGTTGAAAGTTTGTTAGAGTGACTTGAACCCTTTCGTGGGCGATTAGTTTTTTTAGCAATTTATTGTTGAAAGTTTGTTGGAGTGACTTGAACCCTTTCGTGGGCGATTAGTTTTTTTAGCAATTTATTATTGAAAGTTTGTTAGAGTGACTTTAACCCTTTCGTGGGCGATTAGTTTTTTTAGCAATTTATTATTGAAAGTTTGTTGGAGTGACTTTAACCCTTTCGTAGGCAATTAGTTTTTTTAGGAATTTATTGTTGAAAATTTGTTGGAGTGACTTGAACCCTTTCGTGAAGAATCAGTTTTCTTAGAAATTTATTATTATTGGATAACCACCAATGGATGCTAAATTGATATCAATTTTTGTTCAAGTGGGACATATGCGCACAAAAGAGTTAAATTAGCTTTGACACGAAAGGTACAAATTTTAAAAAATTCTGTAACAATTCTTTGAGTGCATCGTATTAAATATTGCAAAGATCAATTCCAGAATTGTGCATTTCTTTATGTGTACAAAATGTGTAATAATTATTATATATAATGGCCCGTACTATACATTACATCTTATTATTATTAATTATCACAGAAAATTTTAAACGTATAAAATTCGAAAACGAATCAACGCTGTCAACATATATGTATACTGTTTCATCTGTACTCAAACATTCTGAATAATATCCGACGTATTTTAAATACGGAAACGTATGTTAAGGAATTTTTTCTGATTTTTTCATTGCAAATCCTAGTTGTAAAAAATGAAAAACACAAAAACATGTCGACTTCTTTTGAAATTGTAATATATGTAGATTTTTCTATATTTTTATGATAACTCAAATGTTTTTCAGAATTTTTGGTAATGTGCGTCGTAGTTAAAAAAATTGTAAAAGGAACTTCTAGTCTCAACAGCTTGGTGACGCATACGTATGTAAGTTAGAAGATGCAGCAACACAGTGAAAAGGTTCTTCTGTTACTTCTTATATCCAAATTATATTTTCGATTATTAATAATAATTAATAATAATATACATTATCGATATTTTAATAACCAATTCTTCTATAAAATATCTTAAAACACAGAAAACAACGGACTACTGTTACACATATCACCCTGCTAAAGGGTTGAATATTCTCCACGAGCCCTCCCTCAAAATTCCAACCCATACCCGCCGCATTATCAACTCAAAATTACCGAATAAGAAGAACAGTCTCGCCGGATGGAGTTTTCCAAGAATTTCCTCGCCTCTTATCGAGTGAGCAAGCTGCTTTCTTTCCGGGTCCCGATGTTCCGCCGAGCGTGAAATAAGCGTAGATACGCACGCGGAGGGAAAAGGACGATAAAGCGAATTTCGAAGAGGCGAAGAAGGCGGGAGAGGAAAGGATCGTTCTCGAAACGCGTGGATCTCTCTCCCCCCTGTCCAATCGAACCAGGAGATAAAAAGGATCCGTCCCCGTTGCAAAACCATAAAGGTGTAATCGCGCTCCGGCGGGAAAGAGAGCGGAAGACACCGTACGATAAATACCATCACGTAGGCAGAATTTACAGCTTTGCGCAACAGTGCAAACAAACGTGACACGTGGACCGGTGTGTTTAAACAGGAAACGCATCTTTGACGATTCGAGAAGTACCGTACCGTGTACGATTAACCCTTTAGCTACACCGTGGCTCGGACAAATAAAGAGACGCGTGTGTAATGTACGAAGTGGTATTGGCAAAGTTATCCAGTGAAATGTGTGTATTTATTGTAGTATCGTAAAAGTGTTTGGACTCTTGCTGCGTAGTTTTAAGAGGCGCAGGACGAGAGTTGTAGAAGAGGAAGCGGGGATAGAGGCCCGGCGAGAAAACCCTCGACGACGCACGAGGCCCATTATTCTCAATGGAAAATCACCGAAATAGCTTGAGTCTGTGGTGGGAGAGATGGAAACAAAGGAAGAGTTTTTCTTTGGGGAGAGAGTCAGTGTTAGATAGATTCGGTGCTGGAACGAGTGTTGTATGAGTTGTTATTTAAATATCATTCGTGAGAAAGTCGTGGGGATTGCAGGTAGAGTCAGTGATAGGGCGAGTGTTGGAGATTAAATTTTATGGAGAGTTTAAAGAGTTGTTTTGTAGTTGTTAATGGAGAAATCACTTGGAAGAAAGTATGCCTTAGTGCAATCTGGCAATCTAATTCCTGGTTCGATGGAGAAAATTGTGGATGCTGTTGTGTGCACTTTTTGCAGGTAAAGGGTTAATTCCTCTTACCAATATTCACAAAATTTGTCAGAAAAATACTACAATCTGAAATCATTCGTAAAATGAAGAAATCACTGGTAAGAAATTACCTCCTTGTGCAATTTGTCGACCTAGTACCAGGTTCCACGAAGAAAATTTTGGCTACTACTTACTCTTGCAGGTAAAGGGGTAATTCCTCTTATCAATATTCCTAAAAACACTACAATTCAAAACCATCCATAAAATCAAGAAATTATCCCCTTTGGAAATCTAGCCTCGGTACAATGAAGAAAATTCAGGCCACTACACATGTACACTTTTCACAGGTAAAGGGTTAATCCCTCTTATCAATATTCGTAAAAATACTACAATTCAGAACTATCTATTAAATCAAGATATCAACCCCCTGTACAATCTGGCAATCTAGTCCATTAAGAAAATTTTGGTCACTACTGCACATATACACCTTTCACAGGTAAAGGGTTAATTCCTCTTATCAATATTCCTAAAAACACTACAATTCAAAACCATTCATAAAATCAAGATATCATCCCCTTATGAATTCTGGCAATCTAGCCTCGGTTCCACGAAGAAAATTGTGGCTGCTACTGTACATATACACCTTTCACAGGTAAAAAAAAA
>NW_017100481.1:793587-796087 GCF_001263275.1 Habropoda laboriosa | reverse complement strand
AATGCTTTAGATATTTAGTTATTTAACCCTTTGTATTCTGAACAGTATTTTATACGCTCGACCAGCAATTTTAACACACTTTGTGTGAAATTTTTGAAACCGAAAAGTTATGTTCTGAAAAGAAAATTTATTTACTTTATTTCTTCTATTAATTTCCTTCATTTTGGTATAAACAAAACTTGAATGGAGTTAGCACCAGTGGAGTGCAAAAAAATTAAACAGTTACCACACACAATCAGCAAAAACTTCACAGCCTTTGGCACCGTCAAAGGGCAAATCCCAAAAACGTCTCGGGTCGATGTCAGAATCTTGTGGAAAGATCCGTGGAAATTTCGCGGACGTCGCGATTTAATCTCGCGTTCCGTCGTGCCTCGATCCAGTTATCACTTATTTACGATGTCTCGAGGCGACGGACGAAAAAGAATTGCGTGTCAAAGCTGGCCGAGACTGAACGTCGTGAAAATTTTATAGGAATCCTCTCTCTATCTCGTGCTGCACGCCAATCACCATCAACCCATCGTAGCACGCCGCGTGTTTCATGGCCCGATACAGTTTACATAAAACTATAAAATTATGGTCGTAGCCGAAAACCCCAACAGAAGAAACAGAGAGTGAGAGGAGAAAGAGAGAGGAGCGTGTTACGGTAGCTGCGGAAGAGGAACACGCCGAAGGACGAGGTGGAGAAGCAAGAGGAGGGGAGAGGCTATATCGTAAAGTCGATGGGGTATTTTTACATGAAGTCATTAAACCCGGTTTACTGCGAAACAAAGTGCCTCCTCAGCTCTGTTCCCTTCATCTCACCCCCTCCCCCTCCTCCTCACCCTTCCACCGGTCTTCACGACGCTGTTCGTCGCGTCGCTTAATTACTCCTCATCGCCGAATTAAGGAGCTAGATCGCGCTCTGCTTTAATGAGAGACGAATGTTTAATGAGGGATCCCCGTGGCCCTCCCGCCGTATTTCCAGATACCGCGACAGTTCTCACGGTGTAAAGGAAATTGTTGCTCGGCCGTGTTTTTCGCTGTGAAACGCGGATAGACTGGTGGAGATTTTGAATTAGCTCGAGGGAACTGGAAGGAGAAATGAGAAATTTGATGTTTCCTGGTATTTTTGTTCGTTTAGTGATTTTTGTGGTATTGTAATTTATTGAAGGGATGAGAAATTTCAGTTTGTTAATTCTTTCGTGACAAGTGGGAAGCGTACGTTCTACTTGAATATTCTGAGAAAAATTAATTTCAGTTTGGGATCCATTGCAAATGTGACGATTGGTAGATAAATAAAAAATTCTTAAAAAAATAAGGTGGTTACGAAAGGGTTGGTCGAGTTCGTTTTCTCAGTCGAGAATTGATAATGAATATTCAATTGTGGGTCATAAAGATAATTAAACATGTGGGATTATCACGTTTGAACGTGTTGATTACTTGAACAACAAGATCACTCGTCTTCTGGATTTGATAGATCGAGGAACATTTTCGATTCTGATTTAGAATTAACACTAGAACAACTAAAGAGGAATCCCGACTACAATTTCAGTTAGGCATGACTATAGACGAATGTGGGCCTAATGCGGAAGGAATGATGCATGCCTAAGTTAGGCATTTCTAACAGTTGCCATACGCGGCTAAAATAGGGGTGGTCGAGCGCACACTTAGGTTGGGCATTCCTAACAGTTGCCATACGTGGCCCAAAGGGGGGTGATCGAGCGCACGCCTAAATTAGGCATTCCTAACAGTTGCCATACGAGGCTCAAATGGGGGTGGCCGAACGCACGCCTGAGTTAGGCATTCCTAACAGTGCCATACGAGGCCCAAATCGGGGTGGCCGGGCGCACGCTTAGGTTGGGCATTCCTAACAGTGCCATACGAGGCCCAAGTGGGGGTGACCGAGCGCACGCCTAAGTTAGGCATTCCTAACAGTTGCCATACGTGGCCCAAATGGGGGTGGCCGAGCGCACGCCTGAGTTAGGCATTCCTAACAGTTGCCATACGTGGCCCAAGAGGGGGTGGTCGAGCGCACGCTTAGGTTGGGCATTCCTAACAGTGCCATACGAGGCCCAAATGGGGGTGGCCGGGCGCACGCTTAGGTTGGGCATTCCTAACAGTGCCATACGAGGCCCAAATGGGGGTGACCGAGAGCACGCCTAAGTTAAGCTTTCCTAACAGTTGTCATACGAGTCCCAAATGGGGGTGACCGAGCGCACGCTTAGGTTGGGCATTCCTAACAGTTGTCATACGTGGCTGAAATGGGGATGGCCGAGCGCACACCTAAATTAGGTGGAGTGGAGCTCTTAAACTTATACGTAGGAATATTTACAGACATCTCAGTGTCGGACGTACGCTTGCGTGAGAGCTTTCAACAAAATTTGAGATTTCATTAATGTCTCCCAATGACAGCCTTTAGGTTGGGCATTCCTAACAGTTGCCATACGTGGCTGAAATGGGGATGGCCGAGCGCACACCTAAATTAGGTGGAGGGGGGCTCTCAAACTTATATGTAGGAATA
>NW_017100481.1:770690-793530 GCF_001263275.1 Habropoda laboriosa | reverse complement strand
GGTATTCCTCGTGAGATTTCATTAATGTCTCCCAATGACAGCCTAATAAAGCTATTCTAACATAGGCCTCGTTGGACAGTCATTGGGAAAGCCTAATGCGGCCCTAACGCGGCTTTCCCAATTAGGCGGTCGTGAATATTCCGCGTTACATACCGCATGCGGGCCTAACAGACAAATTAGGCTAGCCTAATGCGGACCTAATATCTGCCTAACTGAAATTTCTAGTCGGGATGTAGTATATTTTTTCCCTTCTAGAATATTTAGGTACACTATATAAAGAACTTCGAAATAAGAACGTTCAATGCAAAATAAATTAGCATACATAATTATTTCTCTATTTCAACAAAAGTCTTAACAATTTCCGTAATTCACAAATCTTATTGAAAAATCTGCAATCCGTCGTTCACACGAATTTGGTTATTCCAGTAATAACGAAAGAAGAAATAATATAATATATTCAAAAAAATTAATATCGTCTCCCTTCTGCCAATACCACGAATGTACGTTTCGATAAGTTACGGAAACTCACAATTGAATTTCAAATGTAATCAAATAATGTTAGAAATCAAAATTTTGCAAAATTTCCTACAAACATCAGTTTTCACTTCAAACTTACGTATACAAATGGGCCACAATTTTTCTGAGACACTCTAAAATCTCCGTTTCATTCTCCAGAAAACTTCGACTTCCCGTGCAATTCCATTTCCTCAGGGAACTGGAGCAAGTAGATTGTTCCAGGTCATGGTCAGCCACGAAGAGTCGCTCACTTTTCGAGCTTCACTTTTCTCCACAAATCTCGGTCAGGAATGTCCACATTGACCCAGAAGCCACGTATTCGGGCACTTAGGCGATACGTGCACTCACGTTGGCGAATTTTTATTCGCACTGCGAGAGGAGCGTGGAAAATCGAGGTCGAGCTTATCGAATTTACGTCTCGCCGTTTGAGGGGAACGAAAACGACGTTCCTTTAATAAAATCGCTTATCTAACTGATAGTGTCTCCAGATATTGCGTATTCCATCTTCCTGCATCCTCTCTTAACGGAACGAAAGCTTTCCGACCTAGATTTAAATCGAAAGCTAGGAAAAAGGTCCAAGGTTTGTCATCGAATAACGCTGAGAATATAAAAATGAGAAATATACCTATATACTTCTCCGGCGAAAAGGAAGCTTTTTAACCTACTTTAAAATCGAAATCTACGAACAGAACAACATTTCCATCAAATTGAGACTGAAGGTTTTCATCAAATAACAGTGGAAATATATCTCCCTTCGGTAAATATGAAGCTTTTAACCCAGTTTGAAATCGAAATCCAGGAAACGAGCGAAATTTCCGTCAAATTAAAAACCGGTGTAACAAATCTCTCTGTTTTTTATTAATATTAATTAAAAATGTGCCCAATATTACTATCTCTCTTAAAATTTAATTACTTTCAGCATGTACCAAATAGATTTCTTTTCTCATTAATATCTGTTAATTAGAAATATATTCAATATTATTATCCTTCTTAAAATTTAATTTCTTTCGACATGTAACAAGCACATTTCTCTTACTAATATTAATCAAAAATGTATCCAATATTATAAACTCTCTTAAAATTTAATTTCTTTCAATATGTATACCAAATACATTTCTTTTTCTATCAATATTAATCAGAAATATATCTAATATTATAATCCTTAAAATTGAATTTCTTCCAACACGTAACAAGCACATTTCTCTTCTTATGAATATTAATTAAGAATGTATCCAACATTATAAAATCTCTTAAAATTTCATTTCTTTCAACGTGTATCTACCAAATACATTTCGTTTCCTATCAATATTAAGGGGTTCGCGTTTTTCAAAACGGTGTACAAGATATCTCGAGTTCTACCTTAGCAATTGCATTAAAATTTTACAGTTATCATTACTACAATATCTATTAGGCATTGACGATCGATGTTTTTACATTTTCCCATTATTTTGTGAAATATAAATAAAAAAGTAACAAATTTTCCACCGAAATTCAATCGTTAAATTTAAAATACCAGTTATTTTTTTAATTTTCACAAAAATTAAAATGTGGGATCGTCAATGCCTAGAGAATATATCCTAGTTCGTGACATTTTTGGGATTTTGGATAGTTAATTCGATTTGTACGAATCTTGCACACCAGTTAGCCATCTGGAAGAAAAGATATTCCGAGCGAAAACGACGAAAGGCATACGAACAAATTATTTATTAAATATTACAAGCATTCTTTTAGTTCATGGTATAGTAAATTGAAATAAAAAATTTTATATTAATCGATTATTCACTTTTTGCCGCACTGTCGTTTAAAAATCTTATATTTTACCCACTTGTTACTGTGGTTGTATAACACGTGATAATAAGTTCAATAGCAATATATTTTATAGCAATAATTTCATAATAACTATAAACACACGTAAAAAGGAATAATGATAATCTGATCAAGAGTCTCTTATTATATCTCGCAAACATTCTCGCGCACTCCCTGATATCAATAACAACGCGGTTCTACTGTTTTACTCTCTGTTTCTCCCCTATCTCGCAAACATTCTCGCGCACTCCCTGATATCAATAACAACGCGGTTCTACTGTTTTACTCCCTGTTTCTCTCTATGACCCGCTCGTTTTCCAAATCTCGAGACGATTCGACAAACACACTACATTCACGCCATTACTTTTCCAAATCTCGAGACGATTCGACAAACACACTACATTCACGCCATCACTCACAACATATTACTAAACCAATTCCACAGTTACTGTGTCCCAACCCCTTATTCAGAAATATGTCTAACATTATTATTCTTCTTAAAATTGAATCCTTTCAACACGTAACAAATACATTTCTCTCCTTATTACCTGATATTAATCAAAAATGTATCCAACATTAGCCCTCGCAAAATGTAACTCCTTTCAACACGTCCCTACAAACTATGGCAGATTACTATTAACAAACGATCCCGCTCGTTAAACCGAAAAGCGTGTTCCGTTTACAACTCAATTTCTCCGCGCTCTCCCTCCCCCAGAGCGTTCGCATTTTAAACGTTCCTCACTCATCAGGGGCGTCCACGGGCGTCGTTTCTCGTGCGCACATTAAAATCCACCTTAAGCTGCGTGAAACGAAGAACACCGAAGGGGAAGGAACGGCGAAACGAGAGATCGTATACGCGGATCGCGTTGTTAAAGCCTCGCGTAGACAAACAATTTTTAAGGGGGCAGTTAAATCGCGACATTGTGCGTTCCTCGAGTAATCATTCGATACGTCGGAGAGGGGCAGTTTCCGGGTGATACGTTTTTACGAACGCTCTCACGCAGCCTTCTTCTCTCGAGCTTCTTACCCGTATAAAAAATTTCGCGTCTTATTTAAACGTTCCCTAAAGTCTGACGTGTCTCTCTCTCTCTCTCTCTCTCTCTCTCTCTCTCGTGGTCCCTTGTCGAGGAAAGTCGAGGAAGATGAGGGAAGAGGCCTAATATCGTTTTTACGATATAAGTTGGAGGGTGTGTCTCGCGGAGCCGCGAAGGGTTAGGAAGAAGGCTTGTTGAACGGGAGGACCGCGCCGCTTTCCAACGAAACGGATTATAATTGACGCGACGGCCATAAATCTCGACCGTTTGGGGTTTTACGGCGAAACGGGAAATTGGCTGAAGAAGCCTCCGCCTATTAAAAATATGCAAAGTTTCTTGACGCAGCGGAACGTCGATATCTCTTTGTGCTTTTCGAACGACAGGGGAATTATCGGCGGGATCATCCGAAGGGACGAATCGTGGGAGATTTGAACGAAGAATTTTCTTCGATCGTTTTATTAAAATCGCTTTTTTTTCGTTTTTAAGATTGTTCCTGTTTTGGGAACTCGATTGGCCGGTGAATTTTATTGTGCGTGCAAATGAGCATTAAACAAATTTTTTGGCGAATCATTGAACACTCTCCCTGACTCTTTTCTTGTAAATAATATTTTCGTTAAGATTCGTCTTTTCTTTCTTCTCGTGTAATTTTTATGGTATAATATAGATTTTGAATCGAACCATTTAGTGGGGTGGAATGGAAAACAGTGAAAAGGACAGCATAAAATCGTAAAAATTAAAATTGGGTGTAATAAAATTATTGTATAAAAGTGAAATACTGTAGATTTAATTATTTGTAAATAATATAAGTTTTATTATTAATTTTCCGAAAAATATTTCAAAAATACCTTCTTCTATATAAATTCTATAATACGAAATCTATATTATCTACAAATTATGCATGAAGAATTTCAAATAAATTATTCAGATATATTTAATATTTAGTAAGTGACAAGACAAAATGGGAAATAACATATCGTAAACCAAGTCCTTCTCATAGCCACGAGGCTGAAAATAAATAAATGAATAATATTTAATATTTAGTAAATACTTAAATTTGTATTATTTATAAATTTATATATTTGACGTCCCATAATTTATCCAAATAAGCACACCTTCACAATCCTATTGAGTAACGTTAAATATTTTAAATTAATTTTAGCAATCTGCGATCTTTCGTTGTATCTAAAATATAATACTCAAAATTGTGGGATATGTTACGAGAAGTGGTGACTGGGGTGAAAATTTAAAAAAGGTATTATTCTAGAAGATACACTATTTAACGTCTCTATGCTCTTACAACTCTAAGACTCGCTCCCGCGGCCTACCTCGTTTACTTATAGGCCACACACACACAAACACTCTCTCTCTCTCTCTCTCTCTCTCTCTCTCTCTCTCTCTCTCTCTCTCGCTTTCCAGAACATTCTTCTATTTAAGATTAGGTGATGCTAAGGGATTCCTAACCATTAATTGCTTCTAGTGACTCTTCCTACAAACTATTAATTGCTTCTAATGGCGAGGAAATTAACAAAAAGAAACATTTCAGCAATCCGAGATCCTTTGTTACACACCGTATCACCACTCCCGCCGAAACAGCTTCCGCTGAACAATCGAAATTCACTCGGAGACCCCGTATTTCGCTTCCGCAACGAGAACCAAACCCGACAATTCACTTCTCCCTTCCGTCGAAACGATCTCCAGTCGAACGAAAAGCCGTGGGCACACAGAGCTACACGCGCGGCAGAACTTACTTTATGCTCCGATTTAAGGAATACGCGCGGTGTGCTCATAAACCATAAAAGGTTCCCAGTCATAACTCGAACGGTATCGCATTTTATTTAATTGCCCCTCTTCTCCCTCCGCGGAGGAAGCAGAAAACGTGGGGGAAAGGGGAGAGCAAATTTCGCGTGCATAATATTATTTATTACCGAAGAAGCTGTTAAAACTTTAACGCCGCTGGCGCAGAATTAAACGCGATAAAATGTTTGTTATCCAATCGAGTCGCGCGCCTGTTCCGCTCGCTATCTCGCGGATAAGACGCGTCTTTACAGCCGCGAGGAGGCTCGCCCTTCGAAACCACGATCGGCCGAAGATGTCGATCAGTTGACGCAACTGCTCGCGACCGATAACGAAGACGCGGCGTAAATCCTTCTTGATTCGTCGTCGAGACAGTTTTAATCCGTATAACGTCGCGTGATGCATTTCGACGGTTGTTTACAGTTATGATTTAAGAGACACTCGGCTTGAATTTTTCTACGCCTTCGTTGAATATCGTGGAACGGTTCTTTCGTGTTTCGTTTAATAGTGATTTTGGAGGTAATTCTTAGGTGATTGAGTGGAAATTTAGAGGAAGGTTTACGGTTTTTTTGGAGTATGAGTTCAAGTGAACTAATGTAAGAGTATGGTCGATCGAGTGCTGGGACTCGGGCCGGTTTATGACCCGCAGACCGAGAGGTCTTGAGGTCCGAGAGGACCCAACGCCTTGACACCCCGGCGCGCTAAGGGCTGGGTCAGGTAAGACCCAGCCACGTGCCCGCGCGACGCGGTCCTTGCCGGATAGAAACCCCCAACTTGCGCCAGGGTTTCCCGAAGGCAAGAGAGGGGCGTCAAGGCCGGCACATAAGGACGCGTTAGGAGCACTGCTGGCAGAAACATAAGAACTATAAGAATTGTAGGAGAATAAATTGAGCCGCGTAGTCAACGACGGAATAATTGTCGTCTACTTTACCGTCCAATTTCAGTAGTTTTCTGATAACAAAATTCTAAATTTGAAGCACAGATGGATGTGCCAAATAACATTTAGATAACCTGGAAGGTAAAAAGAAGAAATTCTTTTACCGGGAAGATCAAATATTTGAAGTGAGAATATGTGCAAAAGGCTTCCCGGTTGTTGACATAAGGGTTAATAGTGATTTTGGAGGTGGTTCTTAGGTGATCGAATGGAAATATAGGGGGAGGTTTGAGGTTTGTATTAGCACATCTTCTTGGAGGTTTTCTGGAATTTGAATTGAAGGTTTAACAGTAGAGGAATATTAGGAATTGTTTGTTTTCTCATTCTTTCTCTTTTTGGAATTGGCAAAATGAAAAAGAATTGGAACTTAATATTTAAACACGTGCAAATTCATTTCGTTTCACTTGCTTTTTAACCCTCGGAGTCTTTAACGCTTGTGCCCGGGTCGATTTAGGCCCGTTACCAACAGCTTACAATTACTCTATTACACTATTGACTCTCTTCCTCAGTATTAAATTCTACATTTTATAGCAAATTTATCCATTTAAGAAGAAAAATTGATTTCAAGGATAAACAGAATAAATATTAATTTATCTATGTATTATTCGTAATTTACTTCTTCAAAAAAAAAAAAACAGTCCCGAGTGATAAAAGAGGAAAGACCATACCAACCCACTCACCAAGATCCAAATTCCAAATCGCCCAACAAATGAATCCATTAAAGAAGAAAACAAAAATTCATTCCACCGATAAATCAAGCCATTCCCTCGCCAAAGATTCACTTCCTCGAAACTTCCCCTTATCCTCTCGATCTCCGATCCTCCGCAAATCGCTCAATCCCAGCCGCTCTCTTTCCTTCTCACCTTAAAAAGCCAAAACGACCAACGAAATGAAATTACACCGTACAATTTCCCCGTGTAGCTCTCCGTCTGAGAACGATCTCGAGGATAGTTTGACGACGATGTGCCACGGTTCTTGATACCGTCTAGCAGCCCAGTCTCGATGGCCTCTATACCGCGGGCCAAGTGTCAGGGTACGATGGCTCGTGTGACTCTCGATTACACGTTCCGTCATTACCGGGGCCGGGTATTTTATCGTCCGGCTGAGTTACGGGGTTCCGCTCGTTAACCGGAAACTTCCAAGGGATCGTCTCGGTGAAATTTAAATTGAGAAAGTATTTTACGAGCGCGCGACAGTTTCACGGTAGCGTTGTCACATCTTGATGAACTTCCGGTAACGATCGTCCTCTCTCTCCCGCGGCCCTACGTTTTCGTTATCCCGCGTCGTTCCCGAGCGAATCTGATTCCCCGAAATCGTCCGTTTCGCACCGGATTAACGAACCTCGATCACTTTATTCCGCCAATTTATCCACGATTACTCTCCGCCCGGCCGCAAACTGTGATTATTATAATCGATTATCGAGTAACAGGGTCGAAGCGAGTAGGATATGTCAAAAACACACCTGTGGATTTGAAATTAACGAAATTGCGTTCCGACGTTTCAAATATGTTTCTTTTCATTTGATCGGTATTTCGTTCGTGCGTGAGATACTTCGTTGGTGAAATGATATAAGAGCAGTTTCGATGGGAGTTTAATTGGATCAAATGACACGGAAAGAATAATTCTCTCGGGGGGGAAAGAATAATCAGGGAATGGAATGAAAGTGCGATAAACAGCAACGTGAGGCGGCATAAACGAGTCCCGTTAGAGTCCACCTCGGTGTTTCAGGAAAGGAGGAAAAGGGAGGAGAAGATTCAATGCGCGCCGGTGGTATATTAAGTTTGCGTTTAAAAACAGACTCTGGGGGGATGCTTTACGGATATTTATCCACGAAATGAAATTTAGAGACCATTTGGAAACGGTTGTATTTCCTAACTTTTCCAGCTTCGTTTCTCGAATAACCCCTGAAGGCTCGCATTTTTCTCAATTTGATATGTCAAATAAATTCTATTTCGTCTTTTTTATTTTAATCATTTCCTAGGCGTATAGAAATAAATTTCTCATTAGTCATAATGCTGTAACTTCATTTTTCTTGCTATCATTGGTATCGAAAGATGATATGTAAAGTGAGAAAAGATAATTTTAAAAAATTTCACTTATTAGACGATTAGCTCTCCACGTGTGACACACATGAGCGTAACTTTTTCATTACTATTGGCGCCTGTAAAGTTGCTTTGGAGCCTTCTGGTACACTTCCGCTTTAATTTAATACTTAATTTCATTCTTTACGCACTTTTACTTAATTTTACCCTTTACGCACTTCCACCTTAATTTAATAAACCAGACATCAAATTTTACAATCGCGCTTGAAAATTCACCGTCTGCCGAGCAATTTACGTATTAAAATCTGCCGCAGCGAAAGGGTTAAGGGATCAAAAATCGTAAAACAGTCATTTGTATTAAAAATGGCATTGAAAGAATGTACACTGAAAAAGGACTCAAAAATTCGCTTAATTACGAGAAAAATACATCCACCTTAATTTAACAAACCGAATTTTGAAATCAAACACCAAATTTTACAATCGCGCTTGAAAATTCACCGTCTGCCGAGCAATTTACGCATTAAAATCTCCGCAGTGGAAGGGTCAAAGACGTAAAAATCACAAAACAGTAATTTGCAATAAAAATGGCATTGAAAGAATCTACACTGAAGAGGGTATAAAAAATTCGCTTAATTACGAAAGAAATGATCTCGTAGAAGAGAAAAATTGCTGTTGAAGCGTTTCGGCGATCGCCGCGCGAATGAAAGCGATGCGAAAACGTCCACGAGTAGATCACGATGAACTCGATGGAATATTTCACGGTGCCCTCGTCGCGGGGAAACACGTTTTTCCGCGTGTGATTTAAACGGATCGAAACCAATGCGACAGCCACGACGGAAATATTGAACGGACGGTCGGTTGATTAATGTTGATACCGGGAAACGTTCGGTAATAATACGCTCGCTTGTGTACGAGAGAGCGACCGATGAGAGAGACGAACGTGTAATTTGTGTGATTTTACTATTCACGCTGGCGTTTTGTAATTGTGATTGATGAGCACCGGCCACGTTAGACGCGGCATTCTCGCGGATACGTGTGTCGTAGGTACGGGAGAATTATTGGTTACGCGTGTCGTATAAACGTGGGCATAATTGAGCGCGAATCGTTCGATTTAACTCGCGAATGATCGACAAACGGGAATTTTTAATAGCTGTTTAATTGCTCTGGCAATTTTTAACGATAATCTCGCGTCTCTTTGTATTCCATTATCGCGGTGAATTTATTTGAATTCGGTCTAGAACTACCAGCCGAGTCAAAATGACCCATTAGTGACTTTCCCAAATGAATTTTTATGTAACTGAACCGTGATTGGAAAATTCGATTCGTATCCATGCAAATAGAAGCATACATGTAGAAAATAAATTCGGAAAGTTACAAACGATAATACCGACCAGTATTGAACATTCGCGTTTTTTCACATTTTGACCCGGTCGGTAGTTCTGGTGTCAAAAGAGTTCGTGTGTAGTTTAAGCAATTTTTCTGACGATACAAAAATATTCACAGAAGCAAAGATACAGTCGTCGCTATTTTACTGTTCTTTAGATGTAAATTTAGTTACGCGTTTACTTTGGTAATTCTTCATTTCGAAACAAAATTTGAAAAAATCAACCCTTCTTGTGACTCGAACCTTTAATACGTGTCAAATATCTTCTCATAAACTGTCTCTCATACAAGTTTTACCAAAATCGACGCCTGTGAGTTTGATACGTTCCCTTCTTAATTACACATATACTTTGTTAATTCTTTACTTCGAATAAAAAAATTTTTAAAAGAATCCTTCCTGCCACTTAAATTTTTTCTTACATACGTCCCTCAAATTCACCATAACCAACTAATACAATTATTTTCTAACCTGTTACGTGTCGATACAATTACCACCGGGCAAACGAATCCAACACAACAAGATACAATTTTTCCCGCCAATTTATCGGTACATTTTCACTTCCCATAAAACACACCATAAATAAAAAAAAAGACTAACCAGACGATGCTGATCGTCGGCGAGTGACACTGTCGAAGGGTCCGCGTGCCTATAATTTGTACAATTTTAATCAATACTTAACGACACGTGCACTGCGTACGCGACGTAATCTGTCATCGGAAGTGCGTTGCTTACAACGTTGTTCGACGCAGCAACAGCAACAGCAGCCAGCCAGCCAGCAAGGGGGCTTAATTCAGCCAGTAATTGGTGGCTCGATGCATTTTTGATTCGTGATCCTCACGACAGGTAGGCATATAGTCGCAGAGATTCGAGATAAGCGTTGGGCAGAGAGCGGTGCGAAAAAGAGCCGCGCGCTTCGTGGAAGCAAAAGACACGATAACGCGCTAGGCGGCCTCGATTATCGAATTACATGTATAATAAATGAATTATCGCGCTCGGCCTCGAACACCAAGTCCGGACCTGTTATATAATTACTGATTAAACGGCGGACAACAGGAGGATTTCGCGGTTATAGAGACGTGTCACGTGTCGATCGGAGACACGTAGAAGATGTGCACGGCGTTTCCACGTAGAGTTGTTTGGTTTATCGTCGTGTAATTATAGGTTGCTCTTGTACTTTTCTTTGTTTGTAATGGAAATTTCAATGTAAAAAATGTGTTACAGTTGTTGGACGGCGAATTTGTAGGTGGACGATAGGTGTGAGGAGGAAATTTTTGGAGAAAAAAAAATGGTCAGGTCCCACCGAGATTTGAACTCGGATCGCTGGATTCAAAGTCCAGAGTGCTAACCATTACACCATGGGACCTTCGTGTTAGACAACGCTCGATTGACGCTCATCTCTGCGCGATCGATAAAAATACATCAACCTTGGTGTTGCGTAATTGTTTCTCGCTATATAGCGTTGTTTATTAATAAACTGTGGGTGGTACAGATAGGAGAGGTGTTTATTTAAATCTGGCTCGTGTATCTGGCACAGTCAGGGTCTCTATACAAGTGTGCTGCAAGTGTCTCTCTTTCATTCAGCTTTGTACGTATTTTTAACTAATTTCAAATTAATTATTGGAAAATTAAAGAAGGTATTGTTACTTCTTTTTAGTATTCAACACAAATCTACTACTTTCTTCGATTCTAACGAGTGCGATGACAGTGTGCTTTTTAAAAAATTGTATTTAACTCAAATATACAAATTTTATGTTAATTTTAATTCAATTTGATTTTAACGAGTGTGACGACGAAGTGTTTTTTTAAAAATTGTATTTATATTAGTTCCGATTCACTTCGATTCTAGCAAGTGAAATGATAAATTGTTACGTCAAATTAAAAAATACTTGTATAACGCAATTTATTAGCAATTCGATTAATTTTTTTAAACATTTTCGTAATCGGAATATCAATCGATATGTTAACAAACCAAGTACCATTGTAGAGACAAAGCAAAACGCTCGTTTGGGAGCAGTAATTGAGTATTTTCCTGATTGCAAGAATGTATTCTCTGTCGAGGAGGCCACTTGGAAAATGTTATTTTCAGAAGATAATTGAATAACAAATAAATTGCATTACACGACAATTTCTTTTTAACGTAACTGTTTCATTTCAATTTGGCTATCGCACGGTAGCTCTTTGAAAATTGCCGCAGCTAGTTGCAATTTTAATTGCATTACAATCAACACGCACAAATACACACACATCCCCCTCTATCTCATTATTACAATAAAACACTCATTCACGCTATAATATACAGTCAACCCTCGTGCAACACGGTGTAAAAATTGCGAAAACTGCAAAAAAGTCCTCCTTTAACACGATATTTTTTAAAATAATTTCCATACAGCACAATTTCATAAATTCAGGCAACTTTCACATAGTACGAATGTTTCAAGTGTGCATTCTTATACTGCTTCGTTTAAAAAAATATCTGACTTTCGCTAGTTCTTGAACACACACACTCGTATGTAAAGAAATACACACACAAACGCACCCAAGACGACAGTGATGATAAAAATTAATAAGGTTATTTGATTTTTAATAAAAGCTAATTGTTGATGTAACTTGTATTTTTTAGATTTATAAAAATTCTGAATTACTGTTTATCTTATCTTCGATTCGATATATGAACTTTTAACCCTTTCATCACTATTCGCGCCTATAGACGTTCTGAAAATTTGCTCGCACTATACTGTTGAAGCCTTCTGATGCACTTCCACCTTAATTTAACACTTAATTCTATCCTTTACGCACTTCCATCTTGATTTGGTAAACCGATTTTCAAAACGATACGGCCAAAATAAGAAATTTTGCAGCCGTGGTTAAAAATATACCGTCAGTCATCCACGTTACGCATTGAAAGGGTTAAATTCATTAAAAAAAACTCAAAATAACTTCTTTCACTTTGTATTATTTCCAAGTTTCGTTCGACGCTTTTCGAGAACACAGAACAAATCCCCCTGGTTTGTATTTATTCCAAGTTCCGCTTAACACGGTTTCGGTACAGCACGAAACGCATTCCCCTAAATTCCATAAGTTCACGGTTTCTCTTAACGCCTCTTCGACACAACACGGAACGAATCAACCCTGTTACAGGAGGGTTGACTGTTCCCAAAAGATCCAAAGATCATCTCATTCACCCTGTTAGGTTTTCTGTAGAAACGGTTTATGGCACGATCAACCGGGAACGGTTATTTTTGAGTTGAGGATTTTCGTTTATTGCTTGCACGGGTCTAATTACATCCTGCGAGGGTCACTAGAGAATTGCTTTGCTAGATTTTTAGTAATTTGTGTCCCTCGCGCTCAATAGCCTACGAACATACCATAAACCACGAATTTCCGAACGGCACATCTGTATGTAACGGTCCCGGAGGAAATTCCAGGACACGCTGATTGGCAAATGCAATTGTTCACCATTAACCAATCAGCGTGTCCTAACAAAAATCCCTCTCACGGACGTCCGAGACGCGACGTCGGAGAGTCAGTCACCGAGTAGTCGTTCAACCACCACGAACAAGGAGAACCAAGGAGCAACCAGCTCACATCACGCGATAGAAATAGATCAGTTTACAAGTCCCAATCATATTGGGTGGTCCTTCGAACCAGTATCTAGACGACACATCGTGCAAACATCCACAAAGCTCGAAAGTTCATCGCCACAACCACAGGCATTGACACACCCTATTAGAAAAAACAGAAGCTCTAACAGCAACAAAAAAAAAAAGAAAGAAAGAGAGAGGAAAGACACTGGTAATTTACAAACCCCTTCCCACATTCTCGACACTCGAGGCCCCCACCCCGTTTCACGCGGGGTGAAAAGAGAAAAAGCCTCTTGAGCCATTTCGCGAATGTCGTCCCGAATCGGAAGGGGGCGAACAATACATAAATTCAGAACACCCTAACAGCGGAGAGTGAGAGGTGGGGGAGGGGAAGGGTGAAAGTGAACATAGATTTCGAAAGCATCGACAAGCGACAGAGAAAGGCGGGTCGAACTGAGTTGGGGTGCGAAGAGGAGAGGGAGAGATGGGTGAAACGGGGTTTTCGCTGTTGCAAACCCTCTCTATCTCTCTCTCCCTAGTCGCGACGGCGTGTCAACCCCTAATTGAACGGAAGCCGGCAATAAATATTATGTTTCTTTCGTGGGGCCCGGTTTTATAATGGGCGAGCAGTCTTCGTACCTAGCGGCGGCGGAAGCGGATGTGCAATCAGTGTGACATGTGCTCGTGGCGGGCTTTCACGAATTTATTTTCCTCGCGTCGCTTCGTTCGGTTCACGGGGTTGGTTCCGGGGCGAGCGATTAAACAGACATTGCTGTTCCTGTGGAACTATTAGCTAGTCGGTTGGATTGCTCGGGTATTTTCTCCTTTAGAGACGCAATTAGGCGAATTGAGCGTGTAGATGTACACTACCGGCCAAAAGTTTCGAATCACCGAGCAAAAATTTCCAGAAAAAAGTCAGCGACTTTGAGAATTTTTTATCAAAAATTAGCAGCAGATTTAATATCGATGAAAAGTGAGAGTCTTCTTTTTTTTGGAAATGGAAGTGTGTCTATGTTAGAAATGCTTTCAATTCTTTCGAATTTTTAATTCTTTCGAATTTTCGCGCGCATCGCGAGAACGTATGTATGCGAAGTGAGAGAGAGAGAGAGAAAGAAGTTAGCGAATGAGGAAGTGAAATGAGCGTCGAGTGTCTCCTTGTAACTTGGCGATAAAATAAAGATTCTCGGTAGAAGTCCAAGGCTTTCCTCGTGAAGATATGAATATCATATTTGAACGTACTTCTACGAAAATTAATCAGCGTCGATTCCATTCGCGCGCTCCCTTCTTCAATTTCCTCTTACACAAAGGGCGACATGTATAAATTACTCGTATTCTAGCTTTATCCCGTTACGGGGGAAAAAAAGTATCCCCGTGTATCGATACGCGTCAATCCACCCCGACATATTTCAATTTTAAATTTCAACTGAAACCGGACGTCCACGGGAGCCCGTATGTACCCTCGATCGCGTATCAATCCACGGAACAAATTCATTCTGGCCGGTGCGCGTCGAAATCGAATATTAATGAAAGCCAAACAAACCAGGTTCGAGGAGGCCTCGTGACACGCAACACACTTAACACCGATCATCCAACGGCGTCGATATGATTAATGAAAGGGGACCAGGAATGCGTATACTGCTCCGCGAGCGCCATTCATCAAAGGGAGCCGAAAGAACAGGTGGGCCATCGACCTCTCGCTTTGTCTTTTGTCGTAGCTCGATAGAAAGGACGGACCTTTGTGTCTCTCCTCGACGCCTTCCACTTCTTTCGTTTTGTCTCTCAGTGCTTCCTTCACCTCTTCCTTTTTCGTATTCCTCTTCGTTGCTACGTTAACTCTCCTTTTCCTTTGCCCGGTTCCTTTTTGTCACTCTTTCTTTATTTCTCTCTCTGTTCCTCTTTCTATATTTCTCCTTGTTCCTCTTTGTCTCGTTTCTTTTATTTCGTTCCTCTTTCTCTCTCTTTCCTTATTTTTCCCTGATCCTCTTTCTCTTTCTTTCTTTATTTTACCCTGTTCCTCTCTCTTGACTTTTCCTTCCCTATTCGCTCTCTTTTTTCTCTCTATCCTTTCTCCCTGTTCCTCTCCCCTTTTCTTCTCTATTCGCTCTGCTTTTTCTCTCTATCCTCAATCCTCTCTTTTCTTCTTTCCTTCACTCTCTTACTCTCCTTTTTATGTCTATCCTTTTTCCTCTCGCTTCTTCTCCTTTCATCCCTCCCTCCCCTCCTTTTCTCTCTCCCCTCTTCACCTCTTTTCTCCATTCCCTCTGTCCTTTCCCTTTCATCCTTTTTCCTCTCCTTCTCCCTCTTCCTCACCTTTTCTCTCCCACCCCTCTCCGTCTCTCTCCGTGGTCCTTTTGGTTCCCCAAACGACGCAGAGAGCATCGTTCCTCTGTGAGGCTGGGGAACGGCGGCGTCGCAGGCTCCGACTTCCGGTTCCTTTCCGATAATTAGAAACAGCCTCGTCTCGTGATAACAATAATGCCGCGTGCTGCGGCCCTCCGGGGCACCACCTCGTTCGACATCAAAGCGATACCCCCCGCAGCAGCAGCCTCGCCATGCATCAAGGCACCGCTAATGAGATTCACTTTACGGTTTGCCCGTTGCCGCCGTTCCCGCTGTCGCGACGCGCTTCCTTCGTCTACGTTCGATTATTTTGATCATTTCGCCGATAGCCGTGTTTCGCGCCTTTGAACCACACGATCTCCAGCTTCTCGCGCTCTTTCATGCCCACGATCGCCTGCAATTAGAACGATTTTCCTTTTTCAAAGGCTCCTCTGTGTATACCCTCGTTGCTTTCAGGCCGGGTGCATTGTCAACGGCGGGAATGGAGTAGGTGAGAGAGGGGTACGTGCTTCAGAATGGTTGTGAAGATTGGTGGAAGTAATGTCGGTGAATGCGATAGAGGAAGTGAAACGAAGTGGAGGAAGAAGATGGTTGATGATGATAAGAACGTCCAAGTATTCGATCGTGCAATATGACACGTTACTTTTCCAATCGTTTGCACGTCGATCAACTAATCACTCGAGTGTTCAAAAAATTGTACGTTTTCTCATGTTAACGTAAAATTCGCACATTTTCCTTTAGGCAGCAATCAGGAGGAACGTGACACTTCAATTTTACGGTCATTTTACACAGTTTCGTCAAATGTACGAGTAATATTACAGATATCTCAAATTTCGAAGTCTTAGAACAAATTCCATAAAATACAGATTTTCCGTGAGCGTGTAGATGTACACTACCGGCCAAAAGTTTCGAATCACCGAGCAAAAATTTCCAGAAAAATGTCAGCGACTTTGAGAATTTTTTATCAAAAATTAGCAGCAGATTTAATATCGATGAAAAGTGAGAGTCTTCTTTTTTTTGGAAATGGAAGTGTGTCTATGTTAGAAATGCTTTCAATTCTTTCGAATTTTTAATTCTTTCGAATTTTCGCGCGCATCGCGAGAACGTATGTATGCGAAGTGAGAGAGAGAGAGAGAAAGAAGTTAGCGAATGAGGAAGTGAAATGAGCGTCGAGTGTCTCCTTGTAACTTGGCGATAAAATAAAGATTCTCGGTAGAAGTCCAAGGCTTTCCTCGTGAAGATATGAATATCATATTTGAACGTACTTCTGCGAAAATTAATCAGCGTCGATTCCATTCGCGCGCTCCCTTCTTCAATTTCCTCTTACACAAAGGGCGACATGTATAAATTACTCGTATTCTAGCTTTATCCCGTTACGGGGGAAAAAAAGTATCCCCGTGTATCGATACGCGTCAATCCACCCCGACATATTTCAATTTTAAATTTCAACTGAAACCGGACGTCCACGGGAGCCCGTATGTACCCTCGATCGCGTATCAATCCACGGAACAAATTCATTCTGGCCGGTGCGCGTCGAAATCGAATATTAATGAAAGCCAAACAAACCAGGTTCGAGGAGGCCTCGTGACACGCAACACACTTAACACCGATCATCCAACGGCGTCGATATGATTAATGAAAGGGGACCAGGAATGCGTATACTGCTCCGCGAGCGCCATTCATCAAAGGGAGCCGAAAGAACAGGTGGGCCATCGACCTCTCGCTTTGTCTTTTGTCGTAGCTCGATAGAAAGGACGGACCTTTGTGTCTCTCCTCGACGCCTTCCACTTCTTTCGTTTTGTCTCTCAGTGCTTCCTTCACCTCTTCCTTTTTCGTATTCCTCTTCGTTGCTACGTTAACTCTCCTTTTCCTTTGCCCGGTTCCTTTTTGTCACTCTTTCTTTATTTCTCTCTCTGTTCCTCTTTCTATATTTCTCCTTGTTCCTCTTTGTCTCGTTTCTTTTATTTCGTTCCTCTTTCTCTCTCTTTCCTTATTTTTCCCTGATCCTCTTTCTCTTTCTTTCTTTATTTTACCCTGTTCCTCTCTCTTGACTTTTCCTTCCCTATTCGCTCTCTTTTTTCTCTCTATCCTTTCTCCCTGTTCCTCTCCCCTTTTCTTCTCTATTCGCTCTGCTTTTTCTCTCTATCCTCAATCCTCTCTTTTCTTCTTTCCTTCACTCTCTTACTCTCCTTTTTATGTCTATCCTTTTTCCTCTCGCTTCTTCTCCTTTCATCCCTCCCTCCCCTCCTTTTCTCTCTCCCCTCTTCACCTCTTTTCTCCATTCCCTCTGTCCTTTCCCTTTCATCCTTTTTCCTCTCCTTCTCCCTCTTCCTCACCTTTTCTCTCCCACCCCTCTCCGTCTCTCTCCGTGGTCCTTTTGGTTCCCCAAACGACGCAGAGAGCATCGTTCCTCTGTGAGGCTGGGGAACGGCGGCGTCGCAGGCTCCGACTTCCGGTTCCTTTCCGATAATTAGAAACAGCCTCGTCTCGTGATAACAATAATGCCGCGTGCTGCGGCCCTCCGGGGCACCACCTCGTTCGACATCAAAGCGATACCCCCCGCAGCAGCAGCCTCGCCATGCATCAAGGCACCGCTAATGAGATTCACTTTACGGTTTGCCCGTTGCCGCCGTTCCCGCTGTCGCGACGCGCTTCCTTCGTCTACGTTCGATTATTTTGATCATTTCGCCGATAGCCGTGTTTCGCGCCTTTGAACCACACGATCTCCAGCTTCTCGCGCTCTTTCATGCCCACGATCGCCTGCAATTAGAACGATTTTCCTTTTTCAAAGGCTCCTCTGTGTATACCCTCGTTGCTTTCAGGCCGGGTGCATTGTCAACGGCGGGAATGGAGTAGGTGAGAGAGGGGTACGTGCTTCAGAATGGTTGTGAAGATTGGTGGAAGTAATGTCGGTGAATGCGATAGAGGAAGTGAAACGAAGTGGAGGAAGAAGATGGTTGATGATGATAAGAACGTCCAAGTATTCGATCGTGCAATATGACACGTTACTTTTCCAATCGTTTGCACGTCGATCAACTAATCACTCGAGTGTTCAAAAAATTGTACGTTTTCTCATGTTAACGTAAAATTCGCACATTTTCCTTTAGGCAGCAATCAGGAGGAACGTGACACTTCAATTTTACGGTCATTTTACACAGTTTCGTCAAATGTACGAGTAATATTACAGATATCTCAAATTTCGAAGTCTTAGAACAAATTCAATAAAATACAGATTTTCCGTAGAACGAAATATTTTTTTTAAGAACATTCTCTCTCAAATATTTCAAAGTTTACGACGCGACATGTAAAGAAAAATTCAAGTGTAATTGCTGCTCTCATCGAACAACTATCTCGCTTAATTGAGATGTCAAGAGGAACGTGACACTTCAATTTCACATTTCGTATTACACAACTTCGTCGAATGTATGATTATTTAAATATTGAAAATATTTTTTATAGCTACATGTACGAGTAATATTCTAGATATCTCAAATTTGGAAGTCTCGGAACGAATTCCATAAAATATAGATTTTCCGTGGAACGGAATATGTCTTTTAAGAACATTCTGTCTGAAACATTTTCAAGTAAACGATGCAAGGCGTGAAGAAAAATTCAAACATAATTATCACTCTCGTCGAACAACCGTCACACTTAATTGAGACGTTGAGTCGTTTTTCATAAATCAATTTTCCATATCGTCTCCGATACGTTCAGAAATTTTCCCCGCCGTAAATTCTAAGCAAATTTGATCGAGCGTCAACAGATTGTGAATATAAATTGATCGCGGACATTTTACGAGATGTTATTACGTTCTTAAAATTGAATGCCACTTACCTGAGGATACATTGCCGCGTAACAGCCACTTTATTAAAGATTTTATCATTGCACGGTATTAAGCGAACGAGGGAACGAGCGTATACGTTACCAATTATACGCACGACCGTCTTTAACCGTCTCTAGATACGATTATACGTTTCCGTTACATCGTGTGCTTAATTGGATCGATCATTTCTACCTGGGTAATTTCAGCCTGACGGCGGGTTGCATTAGCGGTCTGTGTGCATATTGCCTATCTCGCGACCAGTATTCCCGGTACAACGCGACGAATCTCCGATCGTCGTTACAATTTTCCTCGGGTATTTAGAAAATCGCGCTCGATCGACACACATGCACACTCTGGCAAATTGTATCGCGTTTTAATTGCATCGCTGGAAATTTACAAACCTGCCGCGTTAATTTGCACGAAAGTTCACTTCCTATTTCATTTACACTCGAGGTTACAGATCGACGATTTTAACCCTTTACAGATGGTGGGGATTAATGACGTCACGCTTTTTTCTTGCTGTCGTTTATTATTGTTTTGTATATTTTTAAGAACCAGAAAGATGAAACTTAGTGATCTATATTATTTGTTGTACAAGGTGTCCCGGTATTGATGGTACAACCGTGGAGGGGGTGATTCTACATGAGAAAATAAGTGGAAAATATGGAATAAATTTTTTCCATTCGAGGCTTCGTTTTCGAGAAAATGGACTTTAAATTTTCTTCGAGTACGCATGCAACCAACTATGTCGTGGATGAACGGATCTCGATATGGACCATATGTCGTAGGTTTATGAGTAATAATAAAGCGTGTAATTATGAAGATTTACTTTATTAATGCAAAAATTGTTGAAAATGCTGGTCACCGTACACCGAACGACATAGTAGAGTGCATGCGTAGTCGAAAATTTAAAGTCGATTTTCTCGAAAACGAAGCTTCGAATGAAAAAAATTTATTCCATATTTTTGACATATTTTCTCATGTAGAATCACCCCCTCCACGGTTGTACCATTCAATACTGGGACAACCTGTATTAAGTACGCTTTAAGGACACTTCAACCCTTTCTTTTGTAACAACAAGACAGATTATTGGCACAGATTTTGGTCAAAATGTGACAGAAACGGTTATATTGGTAAAAAATGAAATTAATTTTGATTGTTAATAAACCTTTTTTACCTGACATAGTATTAAAACGATAAATAGCTGAAATTCACGCGCACAGCCAGTAAAACAAATCAGAAGTGAAGGGGTTAAGTACACTTAAAAAAATTCTCCTCCCGAAAGGGTTAACCAAACAAGCAGAAAAACTCCTCGTTTCATCAACAGTCCAATTAACTCCGCAAAAGAACAGACGTCAATCAGTGTCGAAAAAAGACAATGAACACGAAACGAACAGCAAAAAGTGTGCGCGCCGGGAGCGTGTTCGAAGAGCGCGCGCACGGCTCCCACGTTACTTTTCCGCACCGTTAAGCCGCCTGTTAATTCTCGTTAATGCTTCCCGTTAATTACGTATGCATCTCGATGCACGAAGGCGAAACGTTACGGTGACGAGCGCATTATGATGCACCCTTGCGACGGCACGTGACCGGACCGCGCGAACCGGGCCGAATTTTAAAACGCGCGGCTGAAAAAAGGCCGTCGAGGGGTTCGACTTCCTCTCTTCTCTCTCTCTCTCTCTCTCTCTCACTATCTTTCTCTTTTTCCCTGTTACACTCTCACTCTCATAACAATATATAAATTCAGAACACCCTAACAGCGGAGAGTGAGAGGTGGGGGAGGGGAAGGGTGAAAGTGAACATAGATTTCGAAAGCATCGACAAGCGACAGAGAAAGGCGGGTCGAACTGAGTTGGGGTGCGAAGAGGAGAGGGAGAGATGGGTGAAACGGGGTTTTCGCTGTTGCAAACCCTCTCTATCTCTCTCTCCCTAGTCGCGACGGCGTGTCAACCCCTAATTGAACGGAAGCCGGCAATAAATATTATGTTTCTTTCGTGGGGCCCGGTTTTATAATGGGCGAGCAGTCTTCGTACCTAGCGGCGGCGGAAGCGGATGTGCAATCAGTGTGACATGTGCTCGTGGCGGGCTTTCACGAATTTATTTTCCTCGCGTCGCTTCGTTCGGTTCACGGGGTTGGTTCCGGGGCGAGCGATTAAACAGACATTGCTGTTCCTGTGGAACTATTAGCTAGTCGGTTGGATTGCTCGGGTATTTTCTCCTTTAGAGACGCAATTAGGCGAATTGAGCGTGTAGATGTACACTACCGGCCAAAAGTTTCGAATCACCGAGCAAAAATTTCCAGAAAAAAGTCAGCGACTTTGAGAATTTTTTATCAAAAATTAGCAGCAGATTTAATATCGATGAAAAGTGAGAGTCTTCTTTTTTTTGGAAATGGAAGTGTGTCTATGTTAGAAATGCTTTCAATTCTTTCGAATTTTTAATTCTTTCGAATTTTCGCGCGCATCGCGAGAACGTATGTATGCGAAGTGAGAGAGAGAGAGAGAAAGAAGTTAGCGAATGAGGAAGTGAAATGAGCGTCGAGTGTCTCCTTGTAACTTGGCGATAAAATAAAGATTCTCGGTAGAAGTCCAAGGCTTTCCTCGTGAAGATATGAATATCATATTTGAACGTACTTCTACGAAAATTAATCAGCGTCGATTCCATTCGCGCGCTCCCTTCTTCAATTTCCTCTTACACAAAGGGCGACATGTATAAATTACTCGTATTCTAGCTTTATCCCGTTACGGGGGAAAAAAAGTATCCCCGTGTATCGATACGCGTCAATCCACCCCGACATATTTCAATTTTAAATTTCAACTGAAACCGGACGTCCACGGGAGCCCGTATGTACCCTCGATCGCGTATCAATCCACGGAACAAATTCATTCTGGCCGGTGCGCGTCGAAATCGAATATTAATGAAAGCCAAACAAACCAGGTTCGAGGAGGCCTCGTGACACGCAACACACTTAACACCGATCATCCAACGGCGTCGATATGATTAATGAAAGGGGACCAGGAATGCGTATACTGCTCCGCGAGCGCCATTCATCAAAGGGAGCCGAAAGAACAGGTGGGCCATCGACCTCTCGCTTTGTCTTTTGTCGTAGCTCGATAGAAAGGACGGACCTTTGTGTCTCTCCTCGACGCCTTCCACTTCTTTCGTTTTGTCTCTCAGTGCTTCCTTCACCTCTTCCTTTTTCGTATTCCTCTTCGTTGCTACGTTAACTCTCCTTTTCCTTTGCCCGGTTCCTTTTTGTCACTCTTTCTTTATTTCTCTCTCTGTTCCTCTTTCTATATTTCTCCTTGTTCCTCTTTGTCTCGTTTCTTTTATTTCGTTCCTCTTTCTCTCTCTTTCCTTATTTTTCCCTGATCCTCTTTCTCTTTCTTTCTTTATTTTACCCTGTTCCTCTCTCTTGACTTTTCCTTCCCTATTCGCTCTCTTTTTTCTCTCTATCCTTTCTCCCTGTTCCTCTCCCCTTTTCTTCTCTATTCGCTCTGCTTTTTCTCTCTATCCTCAATCCTCTCTTTTCTTCTTTCCTTCACTCTCTTACTCTCCTTTTTATGTCTATCCTTTTTCCTCTCGCTTC
>NW_017100481.1:753118-768616 GCF_001263275.1 Habropoda laboriosa | reverse complement strand
GATGGTACAACCGTGGAGGGGGTGATTCTACATGAGAAAATAAGTGGAAAATATGGAATAAATTTTTTCCATTCGAGGCTTCGTTTTCGAGAAAATGGACTTTAAATTTTCTTCGAGTACGCATGCAACCAACTATGTCGTGGATGAACGGATCTCGATATGGACCATATGTCGTAGGTTTATGAGTAATAATAAAGCGTGTAATTATGAAGATTTACTTTATTAATGCAAAAATTGTTGAAAATGCTGGTCACCGTACACCGAACGACATAGTAGAGTGCATGCGTAGTCGAAAATTTAAAGTCGATTTTCTCGAAAACGAAGCTTCGAATGAAAAAAATTTATTCCATATTTTTGACATATTTTCTCATGTAGAATCACCCCCTCCACGGTTGTACCATTCAATACTGGGACAACCTGTATTAAGTACGCTTTAAGGACACTTCAACCCTTTCTTTTGTAACAACAAGACAGATTATTGGCACAGATTTTGGTCAAAATGTGACAGAAACGGTTATATTGGTAAAAAATGAAATTAATTTTGATTGTTAATAAACCTTTTTTACCTGACATAGTATTAAAACGATAAATAGCTGAAATTCACGCGCACAGCCAGTAAAACAAATCAGAAGTGAAGGGGTTAAGTACACTTAAAAAAATTCTCCTCCCGAAAGGGTTAACCAAACAAGCAGAAAAACTCCTCGTTTCATCAACAGTCCAATTAACTCCGCAAAAGAACAGACGTCAATCAGTGTCGAAAAAAGACAATGAACACGAAACGAACAGCAAAAAGTGTGCGCGCCGGGAGCGTGTTCGAAGAGCGCGCGCACGGCTCCCACGTTACTTTTCCGCACCGTTAAGCCGCCTGTTAATTCTCGTTAATGCTTCCCGTTAATTACGTATGCATCTCGATGCACGAAGGCGAAACGTTACGGTGACGAGCGCATTATGATGCACCCTTGCGACGGCACGTGACCGGACCGCGCGAACCGGGCCGAATTTTAAAACGCGCGGCTGAAAAAAGGCCGTCGAGGGGTTCGACTTCCTCTCTTCTCTCTCTCTCTCTCTCTCTCTCACTATCTTTCTCTTTTTCCCTGTTACACTCTCACTCTTATTCACTCTCTCTCTCTCTCACTCTCACTCACTCTCTCATTCACTCTCTTTCTCCTTTTCTCTCACTCTCATTCACTCTCTCTCTCTCTTACTCAGTCACTCTCGCATTCACTCTCTTTCTCCTTTTCTCTCACTCTCATTCACTCTCTCTCTCTCTTACTCAGTCACTCTCTCATTCACTCTCTTTCTCCTTTTCTCTCACTCTCATTCACTCTCTCTCTCTCTCTTACTCAGTCACTCTCTCATTCACTCTCTTTCTCCTTTTCTCTCACTCTCATTCACTCTCTTTCTCTCTCACTCACTCACTCATTCACTCTCTTACTCAGTCACTCTCTCATTCACTCTCTTTCTCCTTTTCTCTCACTCTCATTCACTCTCTTTCTCCTTTTCTCTCACTCTCATTCACTCTCATTCTTCTTGTTTCTCACTCTCATTCACTCTCTTTCTCTCTCACTCACTCACTCATTCACTCTCTCTCTCTCTCTCACTCACTTACTCACTCACTCGCTCTCTTACTTCCTTCCCCTCTTTTTCTCTCTTTCTCTCCGCGTCTACAGTCAGACAGACAGGGGAGGACGTTGACGACGAGTCGGACTGAATTAACCCTGGAAAATAAAGGCAAGGCGCGCTCATGTAAGCGCAGGTCACGGCTGGTGGGCAAAATGGCCCGTGACTAACGCGCCTTCCATTCTATCCTCGATTTCATTCCGTAGCGTTATTGCCCCTATGGAAAATCGTCCGCCATATTGCTTTTGATCGTTTCACCGTGGAACGTTATTAACGACAGGATGTTAAGACAATTTGTGTAGCGGTGTTGCCCGTTGGCCGATGAAAATTGAAACGATTCCCGCTGCCGGGGTGGCAGTGGTAAACCCGTGAGCAAAATTGATAAATAATCACGCGGGACTGTTAAACGTGCGGCGACCCGGAAGCGAAATAGAATATTTTTGCCCGGTGGCCTGGTTAATCGCGCGAACCAGCTCGAATTATTGTTCCATCTAGCGATCGCCACCCGTCGATTTATCCGCGCCTGCCACAGTCCCCGTGTCGACGATTACGTATTCATGGATATTTTAATGAACTATCGCCACGATGCGCCCGCTATCCTCGCCAACCCGTTATCGCCCCGAGCCCGGTGCGAGCGCAGCTTCGATTTCGACCGGCGATGATGGATTCGAGCGAGAACGCGAAACGTCGTTCATCGCTGCTGAAGGAAAGTAACGCGAGGATTATTCTGCGGGAAGAGTTGCTTATCTGCGAATTGTTTGCTCGCGGGTTTGCCATTGTCGATGGGTCATTCGAAATGATGGCAAAAACCGTTCAGATTGCGTATTAAGAAATTAAGTATTAATGATAATACACACTTCGGTTGTAAGAAACGATGGCAGTAGTGTGTTTTGTGAATTTCGTTGCTGTTTTGAGTGTGCTAATGAATGTGAAGCGAGAACTGTGAAGTAACAGGTATTTTTTCGAAGAAGGAGAAATAAGTGGAATTAGTTAAATTAACAAATTAGAGCTTTGTTAACCCTAGGGGACGACTAGAAGAGAATTTCTTTTGTGGAAAACTGACGAGCAGCATTTATTAGTTGAAAGTTTTGATTAATTGTGAAAAAACCACACGTAATGTTTATAAGTTGTTTATTACAATAAATAATCCCAGTGGAATGTACTAGTGAACTATTGTGGCGGTTCTAAGAATGGGATTGTAGTTGTACTGTTGGGATAGTGACACCGCTTAGAATTAGTGATGCAAAAGATCCTTACTCAAAGGAACGGCTTACTCATAAGGGTACAAACTCCAAGAGAAGCGAAGGGATAAAGGGCAGCGTCCCCACACATTTGGAGCAATAGTTGGTTTCACCTCGTCCCGCGCACGTCATATTGAAAACGTCCTCTGTACGTGATTCCTGTATTATATTAATAAAACTACTTTTACACACCAAGAAACGTTCTTCGAGACTCCTCTCTTTGCCGCGGCATAGCAGTACGATGGCACTAGACTGACTAGCTGGTTTCTTCGAGTCCTTAGGCCAGCAAGGGGTGCACTAAACCCAGGTCAAGAGACTTTTCCTGCTTACGCACCGAGAGAGTACGCACATGTTAACGGTGGATTCCAACAATTACTATAGTATCTTAGAACCACTTACATACGATTATTTTGGAGAAAAAAGAAGGTCCAAGAAGGAAAAAGAGGGTAGAGTGGAAACAAAATTAAGCAAGATAAGCAAGAATAGAGCTGAGGAGTAATAGAGAGAGTGTGAATTTTTTAAACAATTTTAATCGAAACATTTGTATATTGTATATTGATAATTCGAATTTCCAGAATTGAACATAAACAACAATAATTTAAAAATTAATGGGCTAATATTCCATGAACCTGTTAACTGAGGAAGCCAAGTTAACTCGTCCTTACTTTACCAATTATTAAAACACAGTACTTCATTTATCCAGCGCCTATTCATTTTTAATTATACTCTCACACTTCGTATTCACATTTGCAACAACGAAACGGAAGCAAATTACCCATAACTTCCACTCGTCTCTAACAATAAACCAAACTAACTCAACGTTTCTTCCAGAGGTGAACCCAGTAAACAGGTTAAACAATCTAACCCACGCGCACACCACAATCGATGAAACCTACTTTCACCCATCACTGAAAGCACAAAACCCAAAAGCAATCCTTCGCAAACACTCTCCTCTCCCCGTCATCCTACCTCGAAATTCCCCAACCCATCCTCAACATACACCGTGAAATTTATACGCAGTCACGGATGCTCGTTCAGAATCACTCACCGTCCAGGTCGCGGAAAGTGGGTCAAAAAGCGGAGGGTGAGCTCGTCGAAGGTAGGGGTGCATCCTCGAATAGAAACTCTTCTTATCCACCTCTGCGTCGTTTTCATCCACGTTCACGCGGTTTCAGGTCGCGGAAAGTGGGTCAAAAAGCGGAGGGTGAGCTCGTCGAAGGTAGGGGTGCATCCTCGCGTCGAATAGAAACTCTTCTTATCCACCTCTGCGTCGTTTTAATCCACGTTCACGCGGTTCTTCCCCGGCCACTTTATCGAACGAAATCAGCGTCGCGGGTAGGCGTGGCGGGAACGAGCGGTGCCAGCAGATGCGAAGATGCGGGCTCTATCGGTGTACGGCATCTGATCGTCACGCTCGTTACTCCAGTTGCACGGCGATCGTTTCACTTTTTTACGAACGTCCGCGCGTTAATGGTGGCGAGAAACTGTCCCCTCTTTAACCAATATACACACGTAGCCCTTTTAAGCTTGTCTCTCGCCGCGTTTCGACTTGACCACCCGCCGCGCGATTGTCCCGGGCTTAATGGTTCGCCGGTGTAGAAAACGCGGAGACAGAGGGTACGTAGAGTGGCGAGAAGGAAGTTCAAAGGGCAGTGTCGAAAGGACAGGCCACGGTTTCGTTTCTTTCTGTTGGGTGAAGCAGCGCGAGGCAGAGCTCGAGTTATTAGCCTCCGTCGCTGATGGAGATGAATATCTCGGGGACCAACAGCGGATTTCTGTAACTTTGTAACATTTCTGCGAGGGATGGTGAGTCACGAGGGCGCGAGATTTTTTGCGCTGCGCTTCTTCGTACGGTGCATGCTTGGAGTTTAGGTGGGTGATGAATGGAGCGGCGGAGAGGAAGTTCGACAAGGTTGGGAGGATTAGGTTTTGCAGCGGATTTTGAAGTTTTTGGAGGATTGAATGGACGAGGTGGGAAATTGATGGGAAGTTTGTAGAAGTTTTGCTGGTTTTGTTATTAATGGTATTTTTGGGGAGTGGGATTGTTTGATAGTGCGTTGAGTGAAAGGGGTAAACTTTGGTTCTTTGAAAGATGTTCTGGTAGAATTGAATATTGAAATTACGAGGCGCTTGATTATTTTTACAATTCGTAAAATTTTGGAAAGGAAGTGTTTTATTTCTTTTGTAATGTGGGCGATTGAAACATATTAGCTGCATTTTGTAACTATAACATGAATTTATTCTTATTCTAAATTTAGTGATAAATAAGTACTCAGTTCTTTATGTACTTAATAGTAGTAGTGTAGACCTTCTTATTCTTCCTGGTAAAACACCTCTTTGGTTCACCATTTGCAACCTGATCAACGCACTTAAACACTGCTTCTCTTTCTCTGTCACAAAATATTCTAAAAAATTCCTATCTACCTTTATTCCTAACTTATTAATACGAACACCTAAAGCATCGTCTAAACAAGTAACGAGTACTTACAGCCAGCTGAAGTTGTTTGTGCAGCCCACTTAAATCAGCTAAAATGACAAATTTTTGAGTATAGCACGACACAAATCTACAGTGTAATTTTCAAAAAGCTCGTACAGCTTCAACACAGACAATACTATCGTCGGTATTATCTCGTAAACCATCAAAACACCTAAAACGTTCATCTAATCAGGTGATAAGTACCTACTTCCTTACGCCTCATCGAAGTTGTTAATTTCGATCAATTTCGAATAACACATTTTTGCGAATAACACAATACACAAATCTAAAAAATAATTTTCGAAAAAATTGCATTGATTCAATGTACACTACCGTCCATAAGTCACCGGACACTTACTCGACAAGAGTCAAACGGCGTCTTTTACTAGTTGGGCTCGCGGGTGCATTGCTGTTAAAAAACCGCACTTAAGGATTCGAAACAAGAAAAAATGGCTGCAGTGGGCAAAAGCACATAAAGATTGGAGTGCTAACGATTGGGAAAACTTGCTGTGGAGTGACGAGTCGAAATTTGAAATTTTTGGCACAAAACGACGAGTTTATGCGCGAAGAAGGGCAAGTGGACGGATTGTATTGTTCCAACAGTGAAGCATGGAGGTCAATCTGTAACGGGGTGGGGTTGTTTCGGCACAAATCTACCTGGTGATTTGGTAGAGATTCAAAACATATCGAGGAAAAAACAACATTTGAACATTCGTCGCGATCATGCAGTGCCGCCTGGAAAAAGATTAACGGGACAAAACTTTATATTTATGCAGGATAACGATCCTAAACACACTGTGAAAATTTGTAAAAACTTTTTAAAGGACTTAGAAAACAGTAATGAATTACAGATGATGACATGGCCCCCACAATCGCCCGATCTCAACCCGATTGAGAAATTATGGGAGGGTAAGGAAAACGTGCCCAAAATCAAAAAAAGATCCATGGAAGAAGTTAGAGGACGCTTGGAAAGAAATTACTCGAGAAATATTAAAAAAATTAACCAAAAGAATACCACTATTAGTTGAAGCTCTCGTATCCTCACGAGGCGGATACATCGACGGAAAGAGGATATAGGATTAGTTATATACCTTTCGTAAGATTTTTAACATATAATTTGTAGGATATATTTTTGACATTACATACATACAATAAACACCAATTTTATTTCATAATATAGGTCACTTCCTTCTATAAAATTGCCTACAACTCAATTTGTCTAACTCTCCGGTGACTTATGGACGGTAGTGTAGCTATCATAAAAACAATATCATCTCGTAAACCTCCAGTAACGAAAATAAAACAAAAATACATTCCTTGTTACCTACCTCTAAAATAAAAAATTCCACCCAATAAATTGTAAAACAGTACATTTTCAATTTTACCCCGGTTTCAAAAAGAAGGTTCCTCGTCACAGTTCCAATCCGTCCCGAGTAGAGTCCACCTCTCGAAAAGTGTCGATAGCAATTGTCCAGCGGGTTGACAAATGTTCCCGGTCGCTGCAGGTCCAGAACAGTGGATTCTTGTAATTTTAGATTACACTTGGCCAACCTCGGGGCTACGGTTAACGCATGGCCGAGCAACCCCCGTCGAGCATCACGGAGTATCTTGTCCAGAAGGGTTAGATTAGATACGTCGTTCACTTCAGGCCATATATCTGTTCGACCCCGTCTTTCCATCGCTATGTCGCATCGTGTGCACGCACACCTAAACCCCCCTCCCAAACAACGCTGTGTGCGTGTTTATTGACCATACGTGACACGTTGATCCGTGCATTGGTGGACGTGTGCGTGTGCCCACGCGGCTGTCCTCGCGAGCACGCGTGTGCGAGCCCGCGCGGTGAGTTACGGGGCTGCGGACAGAGTGATGCATTACCGTGGAACCGAGAAGGACCAGATCCCATGGGAATCGAACCGGGGGACCCTTACACCTCACACCATTGCGCACCGTGACAGGGAGCCGGTGAATTATTGGAATATCGACGCCACCGGGCATTAAATGCTTCAATTACGATTATTATCGAAATGCGCCGGAATTATGCACGACCGTACACCGTTCGCGATACTTGAGAGCTGCACCACCGTGCAACTCGAGATGCGTTTTTGCACGACGATTTTTTCGGGAAGGTGTGTCTTGGTTTCTCTGGACGTGAAAGGGGTGAGATGGAATTTGGAATTCTTAGAGTGTGGGATGTAATCGGTTATATTTTGGGGAGGATTTCTTTTGTGATTCTTAGTTTTGGCTGAAGTGATGGTAAGTAGATGTATTAGGTTGGTCCTTAACACTTTCGCGATGGGCGATAGCCGGACAAAATGTTTAGCTGAATACGGCATATAACTTCCAAAAGTCACGCAGGACTACGTTACACGTATTCAGCTAAAGAATTCGAAATGACTACGTTTCCCGTCGTGAATGTGTTAATTGAGCCCGGTGTCACATACGTGTGTCAGTTTGTAAAATTGCTTGTTTCACCTATTTAGAATGGTATAAATGCATTCTACAAAAATTAACGACAATTGGTGTCGTATTAGAAGAATAAAACGTCTGGTCTGCGGTGGTCGATTTTCCTTTAAGACTCTAGTAGCTAACGTATTAATCAATGACGTATTCTCCAGCATTATTTATCATCTTTTTCAAGGTTTTGATAGTTTTTGGATTTCTCCGTTGAAGAATTCCAACCAACTTTTGAACCATTTTTTATCCAACTGTTTTTTTTGGAAAACTTTTTATCCAACGTCTTGAAGAGTCATTTTTGCCAAATTTGCAGCGTGAGTTCTAGCCTTATCGTGTTAAAACAAGACCAGAGATGCTTATTCTCGTTAATTCGATCGAGGTGGGTGAGTAACGCCGTTTCACTGTTTTCACCTCAATTTATTAAGATCTAAGTGCGATGGTCGGCGTACAATTCGCCCGGAAAGTACAATCGCTTTATTCCTTAATTGTCCCTGCGGCAGCGGTTCGGCGGGTGCGTCTCGATGATTGGTAAAGGAAAAACTGAACTGAGGTGTAGGCGTACTGGGTTTTTATATTGTTCCGACAGGGAGACAGGAGTAGAGATAGATAAAGATAGAAGTAGAGAAAGGGGTGGAAACGGAAAGTCCTCGTGCAAACCTGGATGCCACATGTGCGCTTTTTAGGCTACTCGAGGACGAAGACAAGTCTTAACCCGGGGAGAGACAAAAGAACGGAAACTAAAACCCGAAGGAGTTGGAAAAAAGAAAGTTCGCGTGGAAGAATAGAACAAGGTTCGGTAAGGACTTGTTGGCAGTGACGTACCCGCCACAGACACTCCACAGTTTTCGAACAAAATTTTTCTTCCGTAATTACCACAGAACGAAGACATTCACGGTGAGCCGAACTAAATATCCAAAGAACAGGACAAACCTTCTAAATTTCATTGAATACGAAATGAAAAGCACGCAAACTCACGGAGCAAGACCAGAGAGATGCTTGTTTTCGTTAATTCGACACTCCACACTTGTTGAACAAAATTCTTTTTCCCATAATTACCACAGAACGAAGAAATTCACAGCGAGCCAAACTAAATATTCACAGAATAAGGCAAACATTCTAAATTTCATTGAATACGAAATGAAAAGCACACAAACTCACAGCCCAACCTAACATCTCACAATTCTCTCTTCATATCCTTCCCTTTTATCGAACGCAAAGAGTATAAACCGCTCCCGGCAACGATGTAACTTTTCGAAAAGCATCCGCGATGTTTTTTTTCATTATCGTTAAAAGAGCCCCTAAGCACCTCCTGTGAAATGGAATCTAGCTGCTCGTAAAGAATACGGACAAATAAAATAAAAGTTGTATCGCGTAATAAATATAAGAGAACCGTGGGCCACGGACTGCTAATGCAGATAAAGTGTATAAAACGCGTTCTGGTCGCGGTTATGGATTCGCACTGGTTGCGCCTCGACACGGTAAAACTGTCCCCGGGTGAAATACACGGGGGACCAGTATCGAGGGTAAACGTTATTGTTGCACCGTATAAATCGTGCTTGATCGCGGAGGAGTACGGATCGTATATCAAAACTACTGCCGCCGTGGCGCGGTAATTTGTGGTCGGTAATAGAAGAGGGAGAGAGAACTGCCGACCAAATTATTATCCAGAAAATACACGAGCCACCGCGTAACACCGTTCCGGAATTGCCAGCGGTGCGTGCGTCTTCTATTATTCTTCCTTTTATTCCCTGTGAAGCGAAGGAGGCAACTAAGCGACTACGTGGAAGGTTCGAGATTTCGAGGACGATGAACCTTGTGCTTTATTGGGAATTTTTAGGTGATAAGGATAGGTAGTAATTGAGTAATTGCTGATGGAATATTTCGAGACAAATGTAAGAATTTTTGCAGAGAATTTTGGGATTTTGGAGAAATTTCAGATTTAAGCGACTACGTAGAAGCTCTGAGATTTCGAGGACGATGAACCTTGTGCTTTATTGGGAATTTTTAGGTGATAAGGATAGGTAGTAATTAGATAAATGTTGAGGGAATATTTGGAATTAAGTGTGACAATTTTTGGAGAAAATTTGAGAATTTTAGGTTATTTTGAAAAATTGTTGTAATAAGGTGAACTGTGGTTAGTATATCTAAGGAATATTAATTTAGAATACTAGAAGATCCCAAATTTTTGGCTGCCAAGATTTGTAGGAATAATATACCTAGATTTTTTTAACATGTTAATAATTTTTAAATGTTGTATAGTTATTAAAATGAGAGTAAAAAGAATCGAGGACGGAAGTTGTTAGCCAAATTTTTCGCTGCCAAGATTTGTAGGAATAATATACCTAGTTTTTCACACATAAAGGGTCAATAATGAATTTGTAAATTGGGTGTAGTGTATTTAAATCAAAGTTAAAAGTGTAGGCGATGGAATTTATTTCAGGTAGTGGAAAAATATCACGAAAATTCACTTCGAAGGTGTCCTAAGTACCGTATTAAGAATCACGTGATATTTTCCAATTCCTAATTGATCCCATTCCACTTCAAAAGCAAAAAAGCACAGTCACGATGAAAGTGGAAAAGTTGGCTGTAAGAATTTGGGGGAAAAATATAGTTCATCGTTCACAAAGATTTAAAAAATAATGAAGAATTGCAAGAAATTCTAAAATTTGACATAGTAAACGAAAGTTAAAGTTAAGATTATTAGCGATGGAACTTGTTTAAGCTACTAAAAAGATATCATACCAAATCACGCTGATTGAACATTGCACTTGAAAAGGTGTCTTAAATGTCATATAGAGCAACGCGTGATATTTTCCAATTCCTAATTGATCCCATTCCACTTCAAAAGCAAAGAAGCACAGTCACGACGCAAGTGGAAAGGTTACCTACCGGAATTTAAAGAAAAAATACAGTTTCTCAAAGGTTCAAAAAATAACGAAAAATTGCAACGAATCCGAAAATTCGACATAGTAAACAAAACTGAAAGTTAAGAGTACCAGCGATTGAATTTACTTCAGCTCCTCCAGAAAGTTGCACTTGAAAAGGTGTGTTAAGCACCGTACCGAGCAACACGCGATATTTTCCAATTCCTAATTGATTCGATAGCACTTGAAAGGCAAAGAGGTACAGTCACGAAACAGGTAGAAAGACGAACCGAGGGAAGAGAGAGAAAGGTAATGCATGAAAGTAGAGGGTCGGGTAATAGAGAAGTTTCCAAGCGAGCTCGTTAAAACTAACTCGTAGCCTTTTCCCAATCGCTAATGCGTCCATCCGGACCACATCCACGGGCACTTTATTTTTATTTAAAGCAGCCAAACCCTCTGCGGCGGTTCTGCCGGCTGACTGCCCTCTCCTCCCTCTGTCGCGTTCATTTCATTCCGGCGACAGGGAGAGACCTCGATTCGATCGATTACCGCGATTCGAATAAAATGTAAATGCCGTCGTACGAGCGCGACTCGTGTGTTATGCAAATCTCGTTCGCTGGTAATCACTGAGTGGAAGCTGATGTCTTCCTTCGTTGCTAATGGTCCGGGAAAACGAACGAAAATGAAAGAAAGAAAGAGAAAAGATAGAGGAAAAACGAACGAACGGAGCTACACGATCCTGGAAAAAAAAAAGGGAAGAGTAGAGAACTGAAACGCGGGTAAACTAGTAGAGGCTGAATATTGCGTGCGTTTGCTCGAAAAGCTTATCGTCTCGTTGAAGCTACGCTGGTAGGAAAGGAAGAAACTGAACGATAGGAACGTCTGCTGGAACGTTCTCCTGAGGGGTTGCACTCCGGGGGGCACTTGACTTCAATAGTTTAACGAAATTGCCGAAGACACGTGGATTCTCTCTCTCTGTCGTCTCGAGTCGATCTGATTCCCGGGGCTGCTACGATATTTATTCGTCTCGGACCCGTTCTCCGCGACTGAATTCAGTCGAGAGCTCGGAGCCTCCTCTGGTTCTCCCGAGAAATTGGATTCTTCTTTGGAGACCGGCTGCTTTTCACGGTATTTCTCGTTCGAGAACGAGAAATACTCGGCTCGATACCGGGGAAACGGACCGCGAGTAAACCGATAGCCGGCGATCGAGGCAGCGGTCGTTAAAGGAAAATGATACGCGAGTTATGGCGGAAGAAGAGAGAGAGACAGGGTTGTTGCTTGGAATTGAACGAAAGATGGAGAAACTGACGATACAGATACGAGAAGCTATTTTTTATTTAGTAAGACGATGGATCGTGACTGTTCCAGGCAATTATCTTAATTTTTTAGATTTAATTTGGTGACGTTTTTTATGTAGACTTGAAAACACTGTCTTCAGATTCTCCAACAGTAATTTAACAAAAATTGTACGAAATTTGAGTTAACAAGAAAACACTGAAAAACTTGTGAATACTTAATTAATCATTTGTGTGATTGGAAATCCGACATTTAATAACTTTGTCGAGTAAACAATTTTGTACTTTATTACAAACGAATGTTAACCCTTTACCCAACAATATTTTTATACGAAAACACACTACTCCCTGTTTGAATACCGTATCAACTAAAGCACACAATTTCCTACAATTATTGCCTGCACAAATTCCACCCGTAATCACCCATTCACCAAACATTCCCGACACAAGTAACCCCCGCGGAATCATATTCGTCGAAAGTATACACCGAAGTGATCAATCTCACCTGGCAAATCCGAGAACGAGCAAAATCCTGCAGAGAGTCCATCCATTACCTTCCCGCCCGTTAATTTCCACCACTTACGCGTCGTAATTAATGCCGTGGTTGTCCAGGCCGCCTTCCATCGAAACAATCGACGCGCGGCTCGATGTGAAGCTCGCTCGTAGTGACAGTAAGCGTGACGTCGACTCACAATCAGCCACCGAAGCCAAGGGCAGGAGGGGTGTGTGCGGCTGCAACAGTGCCGATAGGCAAATACAATGGCGGAGGATCGTTGGCTCGAGGGTGTCCGGTAAACAAAGACAGACTCACTCTGGCAGTCGATCGACGAAAGACGAGAGAGGAGCTCGCAAACACGTACGAATACGGTGGGTGATCAAATTATTAGCGCCACCTGTAAGAAATTCACGGTTTTAAAACCAACGATTAATTTTCAGATGGAAACCTAGTTACAGTAAATTCTCTACAAGTGTCAGTCAGTTTGGATTCTACAAGTGTCAGTATAGATGGTCCTACGCCTAGGCTGCGTCATTGCTGCGCCTATGTTATCTCGCTCGCTGTCAGTCAAGCGTGCAACGCTACACCACCATGTTGGTGAGATTTCTCTGATGAAAATGATATCAAACACGATATAATTTGAACAACATTTACTTATTAATACTTATTGAGTAATTAATTTAATGTCCTACCTCCACGTAAAAAAAATGTAGGGCCGATTCTACAAGTGTCAGTCAAATGTAGGGCCGATTCTACAGGTGTCAGTCAAATATAGGGCCGATTCTACAAGTGTCACTCAAATGTAGGGCCGATTCTACAACTATCACTCAAATGTAGGGCCGATTCGACAAGTGTCAGTCAAACGGCAGGCCGACTCTATGTAATCTAATACAGGGCGTCTGTTTTATCTCAATACAGTGAAATATTTGGCGTGACAGTGAACGTGTTAATAAGTAAATGTTGTTCAAATTATGTCGTGTTTGATGTCATTTTCATCAGAAAAATCTCATCAATATGTTAAGAAAAATTTCGGGATAAAAAACCGTAAAATTAAAAAAATTGGTATTTAAATCTCTTGGTTGCTTCGACTCACGTTTCATCCTTATCTTTTATTCGCTGTCCTTGTCTACATTCGACAAACTACAAAGGCGGGCGCGAGGCTCGAAAACGTAGCCCCTGACTCTACAAGTGTCAGATTTAGATTCCTCGCGGACTGACACTTGTGGAGAATTTACTGTATACCGAATTTTTATTATTTTTTTTTTTTTATGAAACTTTGATGATTGCAAATTGCAAATTACACTTGGTGACAACTTAGGGTCGGTTATCTGTCGTATGGACGTTATTTTGTATCGGTAGTGCAACTCGCCACTTACAGTTTCGTCGGTTTATAGATCTTGTGGATTTTAATTTTTCTTGCAGTGCGTAGTAAATTACTTGAAATGTATGGAAGAAAGAATCAATGCTGTAATTGCAGCGAAAGGTAGCGCTACCAAATACTTACTTTGTTGGTACTTCTTAACTGTATTTTTTGTAAATACTCAAGCTAAGTTTAACCGTTTAATCGTTAATTGAAAATTATCTACTGTGAAAACCTTGATACTGTGATTTTATTTCTGTATAAAAACAGAAAACATGTTTTTCATATTGCGGTTCTAATGATTTGATAACCCATTATAGATAGATATACAGCTTTCGAGTAGGTGAGGTCATTAGCAACATCCTTTTCCATTCTTGATCCAGTTTCCACTGTTTCAATCACGTTCATTTTATCAGCGAATGTTAATGTTCTCCGCTTGCGTTTAGAATTCATTTCGTTAGGTATAATCCGGAGACAAGAATGAGAAATTATAGAATTGCACTTTAACCTACTCCTTCGGTCTTTCACAGAAAATTACGAGCATAACGCATGATTGGTTAATGTTGCTATGAGCTACAAACTGTCAAAAATTGTGAAAATCGCATTATTCCACGACTTCCGGCCTGTAACTCTAACAAACCGGAAGGTTCTTACATCTTTCGATGCCTGTCGCTTGTTTCTCAACCGATTTCGACGAAATTTTCACCATGTTCAATAACTAACATAAATCTACAAAACGTATGTTTTAAATCCCCATTACAAGCTCAGATAAAAAAAAGTTGTAAACAGTGATCCTTACACAAATTGCAATTTTTTCAAAATATTTTCTACACGTCATCTGCCATATACACCAATCGTAACTTCTCAAAAAAAAAAACTCAAGTCGTTTGGTCAAATTTCAAAAAAGTTACAATCTTCTAGTGTCCGAATATCAGCGAGAGTCGCTGTGTATACATACATATACAGACAGGACTAACAAGAAACCATTGGCGGAAGGAAGACGGCGAACACGCTGGATCCGCACAATTGCGGGCAGTAACGTTTGCGTGTGCGTTGGTTAGACACATGTCCGAATGGAAAGGACGCGAGGTGCATGCCGGTGCATTCATTGTACCAGCTCCTGCGTGCGTCGAACGCGATGTCCAGTTCCGCAGGATGATTAATTAGTTGTCGTCCGTTCCATGCCACCGTGTCACTCTTGTCACGGCTTTGTCACTTCGCTGCAAATACCGCTGCAGACCACCGATGCACCAACCCTTTCCGTCCTCCCACCTCGTCTCGCCTAGGAACCACGGCCCACGGTGCATCTCCTCTCCCTAAAATGCAAACACGCACACACGCGCGCACAGACACGCATACACGCGTCCCACTGCAAAGCAAATTGCATTGTAACCGGGGCTGCAACAGGCGCGCCATTAATCAATGCCTGATCCACGGGGCCACGAAACGTTCTGCCAATTTCCAAGTCGAGCACGCCGCGAGACAAAACCTGCGAGTTCGAGAGATACACGGTGGAGCGAAGGTGAGCGCTTCCGGGTACATTCTGAGGGAGCTTTTGTAAGTGACTGGTGTGGAGAAGGTTCGAGGTTTTCGGGAGGTTTGTTGGTAATTAGGAGAGAGAGGCTTTGTGAGGATTTTTGTGTTTGTTGCGAGCGTTCAACCTTGTTCGGTTCTGAGCTCGCTGCGGTTCAG
>NW_017100481.1:728666-753049 GCF_001263275.1 Habropoda laboriosa | reverse complement strand
CCGAATCTCGTTGAGAAGGTGTGTAGAGACTGTTCTTTTTTGTTGATGTTTAGTTGAACTTTATTCGCGATCTGACCTGGTGGGCCAGGGTGAGCTCGCCCTTTATACATTTTTCTGAAGCGGAAATTCAGCAATCAGGGTGTCTAAATGGTGGCGACAACCCCCTCCTTGCGCCCGCAGCGCGTTTCTTCGGAGAAGGGGATGCCTGTGTTAATGCAAAATTGTCAGCCCCGAAAGCGGTACCGTTTTATGACCAAAAAAACCTACCGCAGGCGCGAACAATGACGTTCGCGCGGCGCGTGGGCAGACCACCGATGCACCAACCCTTTCCGTCCTCCCACCTCGTCTCGCCTAGGAACCACGGCCCACGGTGCATCTCCTCTCCCTAAAATGCAAACACGCACACACGCGCGCACAGACACGCATACACGCGTCCCACTGCAAAGCAAATTGCATTGTAACCGGGGCTGCAACAGGCGCGCCATTAATCAATGCCTGATCCACGGGGCCACGAAACGTTCTGCCAATTTCCAAGTCGAGCACGCCGCGAGACAAAACCTGCGAGTTCGAGAGATACACGGTGGAGCGAAGGTGAGCGCTTCCGGGTACATTCTGAGGGAGCTTTTGTAAGTGACTGGTGTGGAGAAGGTTCGAGGTTTTCGGGAGGTTTGTTGGTAAAAAGAAAATGTTGGCGTCTAGAACAGATTTCTTCAAAATAGGCTTGGCAGTCAACGTGTTAATGTATAGGGTAATAGGTAAATGGGTTGTAAGAGAATTACTGGTGGAGACAAGTTTGGTTTATAAAGTAAGGGGTGATTTTAGAGGAATTTTTCTGGAACGACTTTTGTCACTATTTTAGGAGATTAATGACCGGAGCGGGCCGATCATATGGTCGAGCTTGTTTTGTTAAAAGCCCTGCGATACAAATAGGCGAAACGGCCGTGGCCTTCCGACGTTCGTTTTTATTAAACAAGAGCCAGTGTGTTTGTGCGAATGCGAGGGATGCGAGTTTCTAAGAGAGTGCGTGAGAGCGAGTGCGGGTCGCGAAGACCTTATAAATAGGGAAAACAAGAGTGAGATTCGTTAATTTTTCCTGCGAAGCGATAAAGCGTTATCAGTTTCGTTTATCCTAATTATACTTTTCCAATTTCCAATTGCATTTTGCATTCCGTTTCCTACACTATTTTTGGCTGCACTGTTAACACTTTGCTGTCGGGAGACTAGTTTTCTAGTCCGAAGCATACTGACGCTCGACAGTGGGAGACTTGTCAGGACTCTCTCTCGAATCGCACAGAAAGACAGAGTTTTTACCGTGTTTTCATAAATTTATCCATTGCCGAAATGGATTTGAGTGATACTGAAAGAGACGAAAACGGAATATTTGCTGATAGATCGTCAGATTATTCTTGCAACGATAGTGAGTCTTCGGACAGTTATTACTCAGAAGATAGCGACGTTGTGCCTGTGAAAAATCGCAATCGTTTTCGTATTTTATCTAGTAGTGACTCGGAAGAAGATGAAATTGACTTGATTTTTTCACTTTGTGAATTTGCTCGGGTTTGCCCGCTACAGATGTACGACAGTGCAATTTTGTTTAACACGTTGAATGCCGTGGGGGTGATCAAGGTGGCAAGATTAGTAAAAGCATTTAATTTGAATAAATGGTAATATTTATCAAATTTTCACCTAACGCATCATACAATATATTTAAATAGTTTTATTTCTAACTGTTGACATATTATTTATGCATATTGCGATGTGTTGTATTAAAATAAAAACTTCATTTCGGCGCTGTGGACGAGTTACATAGAATTGGTCCGGCATTCAACGTGTGAATTATTTCCTTTCACTTTCCATATTGCGCAAAAATGGCAAAAATGAGAGTAAATGAGGACCTTATTTCCACACGCCTAGAAAATAATTAAAAAAAAATGAAATTGATCGTTTTTAGTATATCAAGTTGAAGAAAATGTGAGCGTTAAGGGGTTAAACAGCCCTCATATGATCAAGTATTATTGAACACAGCTAATATTGAGATTGAATAATTCCCCAATAAATTTCTAGATATCAAAAAATCCCGGTTTCAATATCACTCACCAACATTACAAAATTTAGTTTTTTTTTGGGTTTATCTATGTTGCTTTCGTTTACGGGTTTTATGTTTGTGGGGTTACTTTATTAAGTGTTTTAATTTTTAGTTAAGTTTGATTTATACAATTTTAAATTTGCAATTTAATGTTTTGTTTTTAAACTATAAAAATTTTGTTTATATTTTTAGTAATAGAAGAGTTTTATCTTCATTAATAAATTTACAATTTATTTCTTTTTCAGACATAATACTTTTTTATTTTAAAGATTTTAAGTTAAATAATTAAACTTTTAACCTTCAAAGTTATTTATATATATATTGTATTTATATAAATCTTAATAAGTTATTTTTGGGGTAAGTGGTTTTTTTCAACTAATCATCTTTTCAACTCTAACAAACCTCCCTGAAAATCAATCGAACAATACCTGTTAGTTTTACTAGTAAACCAAACAAAAACTAATCTCTTATTCTCTTGACGAACGGAGACACCGTTTCTCACACTGTTTATGTGAGTAAGGTGATAACGCCACCCCTGTTAGATGAGGTCATCGGTGCCTCGTGTCACCGGCTCTGCGTGCCCGGTAGAGCCAGTCCTCTCAAGACATTAATAACAGAAGGAAGTCACTTCCGATGCGTGGAGGAATAAAATATCCAAGTATTAAAAGCTGAAGCAGTTTATTTAAAACCCATTTTCCCAACAATACCAAAAAACGAAACGACGTAATTTTACAAAATAACTCCAGGTTGATTGAATTTTGGGAAAAAGTTCGATAGACGCGGGCTATTCATCGCGACGAGGAATTCGAAAGGGGGATTGTAACCGAGTTTCACGATGCTTGTCCAAGAAGGATGAGCACCGAGGCAAAAGCGTGACTGCCTTTCGTTAGGTTGTCGGTTAAAGGTAGAGTGATGTTGATCCGGGTTCATTGAATGCGACGGTGGTCCGTCGATTCGTGGAGGACCGTAAGACGGTATTAGCTGAATTGAATTCGGGACTATCACCGGTGTATAGCACGGGGCCGAATGCACTGGCGCATTCAGAGTATCGACCCATTGACTAAGAGGCTACGGGCTTCTGGTTACGGCTCCCTATCTGCGCGTCACGGACCTCCAATTGCAAGCTCTGACACGGGAATGCTCTAATAAGCGGACTCTGAATCGGCTGATTTTGTTAGACGCGATAATTAAACCGTTGGAGAATTAGATGGGTAATAGAAGGCCACGAAACGCTGCGCTTGATCAATTCTGTGTGATAAATGCACTGCAGTTTATAAATATTCGTGTATGTGCTTTTTTCTACTATTTTCACAATGGAGTTTTAATTTATTACTTAAATAAAGTGGCTTTTTTCGTATATATATTTACGTGGTCGAAGAAGGATGCTGAAAAATGGCCAGATTTTTTAAAAATTCGTGCAAGACATTTAATAGTGTACATAAATATTCGTTTATACACGTTTTTTCACTATACTTACAATCGAGTTTTAATATATTACTTAAATAAAGTGACTTTTTTCAAAACTACTTGTGTGGTCGAAGGAAGATGTTAAAAAATAGGCATTATAGGCCCCGCGTGGAAACAAAAATTCGTGCAGGACATTTAAAAGTAGCTCCTAAGGAATAAAAAATGTTATAAGAAATAAGGGAAAGTAGGAAAAAATGACAGTGATCGAACTCATGTGTACCGATGTGTTACATTTAATTTTAATCTTCTTCAGATACTGATCGATGCCTAAACTAATTCTTGAGGAAATCTGCAGGTAAATCGATGGAAGATCGATGGCGACGAACGCGTTGCTGCTTGCTATTCTCATATAGCAACGATCTTATGGTAGTTCAGATTTGCTCGAGTGCAATCTTCGAGTAATTTACCTGCAGATTTTCGCAAGAATGATTTTCGAAATGGATCAACATCTGAAGATCATCAGACTCATTCTTTGCAAATTCTCGAACTAAAATTCTCCAGAATAAAAGAAAAAAAGTTACAGATGATAAGAAGGTCTGAAAATAAACTGGAGTATCTAAAAGTATTAACTGAATATTCTTATATTCTTCAAGAGCAAGCTCAACCAATCCCCGGTACTCGTACGAAACGATCTTCGAAACAGTCCCGAAAACTGGCTAACAAGATAAATCAGTTGGAAATATGCAACAGTTCTCGGACAGACTCCATTTTCAGCTCACAATTAATCACGGTAGAAACAAACCTGTACCGCCGACTTACCCCCGAAAGTTAAGGAGCCACGTTAATTAAATTAACATAAAGCCGGGCGGAGAAAAAAAAGGTCGGTTGACGGACAGGTTCGCGAACCCAGTTCCGTTTCCCTTTCTCCTCGTCCACGGTTAATTAACCAGAAGGTTTCGTGGCCTTGGCACGGAGGAGCCAGGGCCCCCGTCAACCTGAAATCTGATAAAAGCAGCGCGCATCCGGCTGTCGACTGTCGGCGAACGAGGTTCGCTCCTTTTCGCGCCTGAGATCCACTCAACGGGGAGAGGAAGCTGGCCGAAATTTCGCGCGATAAATACGTAATTACGTGGACGGATGGTGAATCATCGCGTTTCACGTGGAATCCTTACACGCCACTTCGGGGGGGACGAAGGAACGAGAAGAAAAAATAAAGACAGGGACTTCCTCTTTTTTCTGCACCGGAAACGCGAGTCCGAGGATTCGCGTCTAATCGCGACGCGTTTCGTTTCGTTGTTTGCTTCGTGGAGGGCAGGAATAAAGAACGGAGCGGAAATATACGGAAGAACGTGGCGAACTTGCTGGAAACGAAGTCCTTAACCCTCGAACAGCCGACCGAAAACAGTGACGCGGCACGCCAACGCCGGGTCTCTTCTGATCCATACTGGAATTTTTACTGTACACTACTGTTAGCACGACTTAAATAAACGTAACACACGATAGGCTATTAACCAAAATATATTATATTGCAATTGTAAGCGGCTGCTAAGGTACTCGGGTGTCCGTCTCGCTCGACGGCTATACAGTAAATTCTCCACAAGTGTCAGTCGGCAAGGAACCTAAACCAGACACTTGTAGAGTCAGGGCCTACGTTTTCCAGCCTCGCGCCCGCCTTTGTAGTTTGTCGAACATAGACAAGCGCAGCGAATAAAAGATAAGGATGAAACGTGAGTCGAGGCAACCAAGCGATTTAAATACCAATTTTTTTAATTTTACGTTTTTTTTTGTCCCTTTTTATCAAGCACCCTTTGTACTACAAATTACTTTTTTCAAATTTCATTTTTACCAACATTAGCCCAAGTTATAGTACAAAAACTTGGAGCGGCCGGTACTGCACGACTCTCCCCTATGCATTTCAAAACTAATCTTTAGGTAATAAATATCTTATAAGAAAAAATCTTAGAACAAAAGATATTAATGTTTTATAAATATATAATTTACTTTGTTTATGTACATTGTGTACATAAAACTGTATTTTTTTTTATCGTATGTTGTGAACGTATATGTCTTAGGCATGTTATACACGTTGAGCTGTATTCGATATCATGTCCTATGAATTTGTAGCATCTTGAAGCATGCTATTCTTTATCTTCTTCGATCTTTTCTTCTCGCTGCTGTATTCAATACCGTCTGGCTGAAGACGTTAGAACTCTCCACGCGGTCATTTGTTTATGTTACAGCGATAAGATTGAGCCTAGCGAACGAGCAGACGTTGCCGCCTCTTAGCTATGCTTAAGACATGGGTTAAAAGTGACCCGGCATTAACTGGGCGAGGGTTAAAAATCACCATCCACTCGGAGAGATTCCTTTCTATGTGTACGGACGGTAGGAATCGCATAAGCTCGTCGGAAGGATAATTGCATCGCGATTACTTGCTCGGGACGATCGTTTCTTTTTTTTCTGTTCGGGACGAACCGTTATCTTGGTCACGTACGACCAGGCTGGAAAGCAGGGCGAAATGTATTTCGTCACGTCTCGTCGCGATAACCGCGGAAAAAGAACGAACGACGAATCGTGCGACGCGGGTGAGCGAAGCATGGAAATTCGATAACGCGGCCCCCGAGTGATTAAAGTTTGCCTGTGTGGAGGGGCGGTTGGATTTGCTCGATAGATTCGAAAGGATGAAGGATCTTTCAGAGAAAGTCTGATTTGTCGGTGTTTAACGAAGGGAAAGAATTTGTATTCGAGATGTTTCGTAGGATAAAGATTACTTTTCTTGTGGAGTAATTAATCTTTTCAATTAGAGCTATAGACATGGAGATTGCTGTAGATTATGAAAATCTGCAAAGAAAGTTACAATCTTACTGATTGTACTATGGCATACTTGTTTATGGATTAGTGCTGTTGCTTATGTAGCTCAAGAGATGTGTTTTGCATACTTTGATACGCAATAATTGCATAAATATTCACAGTCTAATTATAAATGTAATAGCACGTTCTTAATATACGTCGACTATAAACGTATTTGGAATGAATAAAAACATTTTATCTATTCTATCTATAATAATTTCGAATGAATAAAAAAAATTATTAAAATATATAGACGAAAGGGTAGCTTAATTTTGCCTAATACAGTTCAGTATGAAAATGTGTATCATATTTCTCGTCCATCCTGAACGTTTAGCTTTAGAGTACTCGAAGGCTCAACAGAAGATTAATTATCCCCTGCTAATTAAGAAAGAGATCCTTCAATTCCATCCTTCAACGACTTCTCAATTCTCAAACTTACCCAAACTTTAAACCTTTTCCAAACCAATTCCTCCATAAAATAGAAAAAAATCTTAGTTTCACATGATACAATTGAAAACTGACCCCTCAATCCCATCTACCAACAACGGATTTCCCAATCCTCAAACTTACCCAAACAGCGAACCTCCTTCAAATTAATTCCTCTATAAAATAGAAAGAAAGCTTTCTTTCACCTGATACAATTCAAATAACAAAAGAACAATCATCCCCTACTAATCAAAAAACTCACCCCCCAATTCTCAAACTTACCCACACATCTCAAACCTTCTCCAAACCAATCCCTCCATAAAACAGAAAAAGCTTAATTTTACCTAATACAATTCGAACCCTGCTAATAAAAAAAAACTGACCCTCCAATCCCATTCACCAATTTCCCAAACCTCAAACTTACCCAAACACTGAAGTGTTAAACTTCAAACCTCCAAACCAATCTCTCCATAAAATAAAAAATAGCTTAGCTTCACCTGATACAATTCAAACAACACAAGAACAATCATCCCCCACTAATCAAAAAACTGTCCTCCCAATACCATCCACCAATTTCCCAATCCTCAAACTTACCCAAACACTGAAATGTCAAACTTCAAACCTTCTCCAAACCAATCTCTCCATAAAATAAAAAGTAGCTTAGCTTCACCTGATACAATTCAAACAACACAAGAACAATCATCCCCCAATAATAAAAAAACTGTCCTCCCAATACCATCCACCGACTTCCCAATCCTCAAACCTACCCAAACACCGAACCAACCCCCAGAAGCACCAGTAGAACGCAACGAACCTCGCAACTTCTTACCTTCGTAACCCTACCATCACGCAGGTCGTCATTAAATGATCCAACACGAGTCACAGCGAATCCTCAGCTTTAAGATCTCAAGCTGTTGCTAAGGGATTGATGGTGTTACCATGGCAACTGGTGAGGGCCTATTGTTGCACCCTGTTGGATCCCGCGCGCTCTACACACACCTCCCCCCTCGCATGGCATATTTATTTGCATGTAATGTAGGTACCGTTCGTCTCGTTCGGTATACACGCACGCCACGGCCCGTGTGCGTGCTTCGTGCACGCTACGCGTTTATGCATCTATGCCAGTGGTACCAAACCCCTTCGCGCTCTCTTACCCAGGGCAACGTCCTCCTACCTTTAAAGACGAGGGATCGGAAAGTTTCGCGAAACTCTCGGAAGACTCCGCGGAAGCTTTGGAAACTTCTTCGGTATACGATGCAAGACTTGGTTCGTTGTTCGCCAATGGTTTTACACAGGGTGGTTAAGAAACGATGGTGGTTCCGCAGGAGAGAGGGATGGAAAAAGGAGGAAGAGCTGTTTGTTGACGAAGGTTCGAATCGAACTGGGTCGAAAGAAACGAAACGAGTTTCCTCTTCGTTTTTAAGGCTCGAAAAAACTTCCCTTTTTTTTTCGAAAAACGGAAGTGCATCGAGGATTCTCCAACGACTGTTATCGAGATGGTAAAAGGGGAAACGGTGTTATTACAAACCAAGTTCGAAGAATTGCGTAAGAACGTGCCGCGACACCGGGTTAATAGGTTAATCGCGAGCGGTCTGCGTTTTTGCTCCAGTCTGTACGCGCGACATGGGAGGAAGCACACCGCAGTGTCGACCGCAATAACCCGCGCCGCGGTTTTACAATCTAACTTGTTTTAATAGCCCGCCCGAGTCGAGTAAATATTGTTGGGAAAAAGTCACGTGTTCGCCTGGCGCACACCGATGGTATAGCGTTTTTTCTATGGAAACGTTGGATGATGGTAGGAATTGGGAGGAGGGGAAAATTGAGGTGGTGGTGTGTTGACCGAATACGTCGATTCTGTTAATTAATATTCCATTAAATCCCGGCTGGAATTAAGCAGCGGTGAATTATGGAGCCACTTTTCATTCATCGGTAAATTTTAATTGCGCCGCACGTTTCGTTTTCGAGGTAGTAAAATGACGGGGAGTTAAATCTCTGCCAATTTATCGCTCTCTGTATCACGGTTTTGGGTGAATTATGTGTACCGTGGGCTCCTCTTATTTTTAGTCATTTGTAAGAACAGCCGCGATTTCAATGTTCTCTATAAGGTGAAAAAGTAAATTTGAAATTATCATATCGCCGCAGGAACGATGGGAAGAAATTAAATCCTGCGAGTTTATCGCATTTTGTGTATCTCTGGGAAATTACGCGTACCTGGCTCTACTTGTTTTCAGTGATTTGTAAGGAGAGATGAAATTCAGAGTGATCTCTGGAACAATGTACAGAGTGAATTTGAAATTATAATATCGCCAGGAACGAATGGGGAAAAATTAAATCTGCGAAAATATTGCTCTCTGTAGAGTTTTCGTGAAATACACGAATCTCCTTTTTCTTTTTATGTTTCATGAAGCGAGATTGAACCTATTCAAATTCGGCAGTACACTTCTGGTAAATTACGCGCGCATTGATGCTCTTATTTTCTGCAATTTGTAAGAAGAGCTTGAATCCAGCGATCTCTATGACAATACATAAAAGAAATTCGAAATTATAGTATCGCCGGGAGTGAACTGAAAAAATTAAACACACCAAATTATCCAAACCTTTCGTAAAACAAATTTTTTCATTTTTAATGTTTCAATTCTGTTATGTTATTATTTCAAAATTATTCGTGAACTTTTCATAAAACATAAATGTTTTCATTTTTAATATTCCAATTTTATTAAGATATTATTTCAAAATTATTTGCAAACCTTTCAAAAGACATAAATTTTTTCATTTTCAGTATTTTATTACGTTATTATTTCAAAATTATTTGCAAACCTTTCATGACATAAATTTCTTCATTTTCTATATTTTAATTTTATAATTCTTCTATCTTCAATATTTCAAGTTTACTATTTTATTATTTCAAAATTATTTGCTAACCATTCGTAAAACAAATTTTTTCATTTTCAGTATTTCAGTTTTATAATTTTTTTATTTCAAAATTATTGGCAAACCTTTCGTAAAACAAACCTTTTCATTTTCAATATTTCAATTTTATTCTTTTATTATTTCAAAATTATTCCAAAGCTACGGTGTAACCAAAAATTAAATAAAAGTACTATTATCAAACGCTACAACGTCGTTTTATTCGACAAAACAACTGCCGCGATAAACGTATTTGCGTCTCCACTTGCAACCCGTTTTTTTTCCAGCAACAAGAAGAATCATCACGAGCACATGTGTGTCACGCGTTGCTCCATTTAAAAGGCAAGCGAACGGAGGAAGAACGCGCGTCAGCGTGCGCACTTTCATCCGCGTAATTAAAACCACGGCGTCGTCCTTCGACCAGGGAAGAGGACGAGGCGTAATGACGCCGCGCCGCGACGCCACCGAGACAAGAGAAAGAGAGGATTCTCTTGGCTGCTCTGTACGAGTTTCGTGGCGCTTTCCCCTATTTTCTCCTCGCATCCGTGCGTTAATGCTTGCTCGAGTGTACGCTTCGGTGCGTTCGTCGTCGTGAAACACGCGTCTCGACGCTTCACCATCCGCCAGCCACGTTCTCCAACCTGTACAACTGCATTCTGCGTATTCGTTACGGAAAGAGGCAATAATTGCTGTAAAGTGACCGTCCCTTCCTTCGTACTCTCATCTTATTCTTTTGCTTTCTCTGAACGAAGAGAAGTGTTCTTTCTTGAGTGGGTACAGGGGTTGCTTTTATGCATCGACGATTCTGCGAGAGTTAATTTGTCGTAGGAGGATGTAACGTGAATGGTAGAGTGAACGTGAGGACTCTCAGTTTGCACGGTTATCGAGAAGGAAAATAATCTATTTGAAAATTGATAGTACTACTTTTCCATGAAACAACTTAAATTTGTAATAGTTGTCATTTTCCAAGTATAGTATATGTATGTTACTCTCGCAATGCATACACTGCAAGGTGCACGAGAATTAAAAAGAAAGGTGGAAATTCGAGAAATTTTTCATGAATTTTTTATTATCAAAATCTATCAAAGGGAAGTAAATTCCTATTGATACCTGCAACGTTAATTCCAAATCTATTAAAAATCGATAGCAGTGTAAATTGATAAGTGGTTCCAAACTTTTGGTCTCCTAATTTTTAACTTCTAACAACAAAACAATGATAAAAATGATCTACAGAATGAATCTTCAAGGAAGATAAAACTGAGCCACTGTACAAAGAAATTGACACAATCGCTGTAATGTCAGAAAATCTAACAAAAGTGCCTCTTTATCAAACTGTTAGTATTAATTCCCAAAAACCTGTCATTAATCTTTCTCACACACTCACACGATACATTAACCCTTTGCGATCGGCACATTCCTCTGGTGGGACTAGTCGGAGCAAATTTAGATTTTCAGATTTTTTTTTTATATATAAGGATATTGAAAAACAGAATATTTTGAAACTGATATATTTTGTTTAATACATACTAGTTATAGTGCATAAAAATAAAACGTTTTAGTTTTTGTAATTTTCCAAAGTATGATACTTGACAAAACAAAGATCATGCCGCCACTATGGCGGCACCGATCGCAAAGGGTTAATCCTCGGTAGTATTTAGCATCTCTAAATCCCTCAAACTTCCAAACCTTCCAAAAACCCCAAATAAAAAAATGTCCTCAATATTTTCCCAAAAATCGTTACTTTCCTTCAACATTAATAGTCAGTAATATCTAGCTTCGTTAAATCCATCAAATTTCCAAATCTTCCAAAAACTCCCCAAATAAAAAAGTTTCCTCAATATTTTCCCAAAAATCGTTACTTTCCTTCAAACACTCACACGATACATTAATAATCAGTAATATCTAGCTTCGTTAAATCCATCAAATTTCCAAATCTTCCAAAAACTCCCCAAATAAAAAAGTTTCCTCAATATTTTCCCAAAAATCGTTACTTTCCTTCAAACACTCACACGATACATTAATAATCAGTAATATCTAGCTAACACGAAAAAACGACGAAGCGCAGGAGTAGCAAAGAAATCCCTAAAAAATCGGCGAGCAACTTCCCCCCTCCCGAGAAAACGAGCGTTCCCGTATTCATCCGCGCGATCCTCCCCCACGGCAGAAGGAAACGAATTATTTCAGTCGAACAGGAGTGATTACCACAGGCCACACATATTCTCCTCGTAGGAACAACAGGCTGCCGCGTATCCTTCCAGACGGTCGGGTTCGCCGTGGATGTGCGCGTCCGCGTCCCGTTCGATGATTACCCCAAGTTATTACCTAGATGCTGCGCTTTTGTGCGTGGCTCGCGGAGGACGCAACAACGCCGTCATCGGTTTCCTGCCGATTCGTATTACGGAGTCTGTATTGTGCGTCCTCCCGAGGACACCGTAGCGCCTGTTAGAAGGACGATGGAAGGAAGCTCCTCGAGGATCGTCATTTCCGGAGCGCCTCGCTGCCTCGCGCTCGCTTTGTCCCCGTGATTATGAACTCGCATCGGTTCGTGGAAGGAGCATCCTTCCCGTTGCATAATGGGGATGATGCACTCATTACTGCGACGTCGAGCAAGAATCTGCTTTCGAAGCGTTTCGTACCGGTGATACGGGAGGAGGTCTCTGTTCAGGCTGCACGCAAGGGTGGGCATCTTGCCTGCGAATAATTTGCTTCCCTTTGACTCGAAACTGCCATCTCTACTCTCTCTACGGTTGATGTTTAAGTGTAGCGAGAGAAATTTCCATTTTTCTTCTTTTTCTTTTTTTGGAGAACAGAATTATTGTGATTTGTATGGTTTGTACTTTTTGGATATAGAGGTGGATTAACATACTTGATAGCAGGTGTTAGATATGAGAGGGTTAAAGTGATAGATTTTGAAAAAACAGAGAATGTTATTGTGGGAAGTTCGGAAAGTGTACTAAAAATAATAGTAATGAGAATTTATTAACGAAAGTAAATAGAACTAAACTAAACGTTTACGTCAACTTTAAACCACGCTGTTTCCACGCTGAATTCTCTCCACACGATCTTTCGTTCCACGCTATCAACTCAAAGTCTCCTCACTTCCAAATCTTATCCCACACTCTTGATTTTTTAAACACGCACTCTATCCATTCTCTCCCGAACATTCACACTGTCACCACGCACACACCCTCCATGGATTCTTCCGCAACGGGTAAACTAACTTAAAACTAACGCGCCTCGTCGAGGACTCGCGGAAAGTGTTCGCTCCCTACCCGGGCCTTTATTGTCCTCGCTTCTCAAGAAACGAACGAGCGAAGGCAAAAACTGTCCAAAAAAGAATCCACAGCATCTAATTTGGTACTGTATCGAATAATATATAGCCTGTCTTAATTACAACCTATTTTACTTGTAAGGTTTATTTTATCTCATTTATTTTTCTTTTTCTTTTTCTCTTCTTTGATTTTCTTCTTTATTTTGTACTGTACATTATACTACTGCTCTGTGTGAATCTCAACGCCTGTATACTCAAGGGTTCTTAAACCCGTTGATTAACCAAATCAAACAAATAAATAGAAAAGAAATAAATAAATATCATAGGTGGAAATTTTGAAACGTATATGTGGAAGATTTATAACGCTAGGAGGACCATTTGTGTCGAAAATGAGCCACTGGTAACCTTCCAAAAGTGAATTTTTACGTAACTAAAATTTTATTAAAAAATTAGATTCAAATCAAGGAACATTCGTCTTTTTTCGAAAGTTGCTAACTAGTCGTTTTAACCCGTTCGGTGTTTCAATTCGTTGCCAGGCGCGTACTCTATTCCCTTTAAAGAAGACTGGTTGAACGGAGGTCAAGTTAAACGGCCAGGAAATCAATTAAAAAGGCGGTCTCTGCGTTGAGAAATATCGACGAGGGAGTCGAGGCGTAGATAAAGGGTGACTTTATTATTCACCCATTTCTCTCTGTTCTCTTGTGATTAAGGTTTTGTTTCAACACAAATTGCGCTCTTTTCTTATCAAACGCAATTCGTAATTCGTTGCAAAATTCAACTAATAAATTCCCATTGAAAGAGGAAGAAAATGAAAGGGATACGTGAAATCTCTTTCTGTTCATTCGAACGTGATTCTGTAAAGTAGTTTGTTCGCTCGTTTCCCTGTGTCCTCTTGCGATCAATTTTTTTTCATCCACAAATTGCGCTTTTTCCTTACAATTCGTAACTCGTTCCAAAATTCAGCCAATAAAATTCCATCCAAGGAGAAGCAGCGAAGGTATAGTTGGGGCCACGATATAGCGAGGTCGTAAATTAAACTCTCAAGAATCGGCATCGATTGATGTTGCGGCACTCAAGGCCGTGTGTTGCAGTCTGTTTGAGGGTTCCAACAATAAACGAATGGTAGCATATGATTTGGTACTTCAAGTAGAAAATGGTATTTCATTTACAAATGGAAAATATGTTAATATTAAGCTACACAATCTTTTTGCACTTTCTATCTGTATATAACACGAGTAGATAAACTAAGATGCTAAAGACATCAATAAGACCTTTACCTGTAACCGTACTTCCAAAAGCGGCTTCCCCCAGAGGGAGAAACCCTAATTTGTCCTAGCTGCATGCAGTTTTCAGTAAATATATTAGAATCAGTTGACTTTCGCTGGATACAAGAATTCTTTGTACGGTCCTGACCATGGTTTCAAGTACTTATCTGCTCGTATCTCTGTCAATTTTCGGGTCCCGGCAGCTAAAACATGTTTACTTTGACGTCTGACCGATTTTACGACCTCGCTATATCGTGGCCCCGACTATACGTGAAGTCTCTTTCCATTCATTCGAACGTGATACTTAACCCTTTGCACTCGAATGGCGACTGAGAAGCGACATTGTTTTCTACTATTCGTCAAATAATTAAAATAAGTGTTGGATTATTTCTAACAACACCCTGTAGAAATAGTCAAGTGAGGACAAAAATGTCTCCGGGTTATTTTAAACAAAGGCACTAAGACTTCCACCAGATGCATCTGGTGTCCGTCTTCGAGTCACTCACTGCACAATGCCATACCATAATGTAAACAGTTTCTAGGTATAAGGGGACCCCAACTTTCTTTTTGGGTGCCCAGATACAGTCCTTCAGAAGATTCAATAGAGTAAAGACGTTTCCTCTGAGTCCGTAAGTAAATAGCATATTACAAAGTTAAAAGACTATTTCATTCCACAACCCATTTCCAATAATAAGTAAAAAAAGAATGTACTATAATTAAAATACATTTGTCAATATACATATGGTACGATTTATTTCTGCGTTACTTTCAAAAAATTTCATCCATTTTCTAGCAAACACTAAATATCAATTTTGAGGGTAATAGCGAAAAGATCTTCGAGCGCAAAGGGTTAAAAGTGGGTTTATTCGCTCATTTCCCTGCGTCCTCTTGCGATCAATATTTTTCCATCGATAAATTCCACTCTTCTCTTACCAAAAAATTCGCAACTCGTTCCAAAATTCAGCCAATAAAATTCCACCCGAAGGGATACATCTACGATACAAGAAGAGTCGTTCTCTTTTCACTCAAGCGTGATACTTAAACCTCTCGCGAAACGTTCCGTGCACGACCGTCGGAATTTTCATAATCCCTTTTGATACCGCGTTAATTATTCACCGTGAAGGCTAAACGCGACGAGGACGGTCAAAAAGCGAGCAGCTTCAGCCAACGAGGAGGAGGCCCTTTGTGACCCCTTCCCCTTAAGCCGGTGAACGAAGAAAAAAAGGCGCTTACAGCCACGCGTAAACGGGGATCGTTCCGCGTGCGCGTTGCAAGCGGTAAACGACCGGCCCCATGAAATTCTAACGAGTTTCTGAATAAACAATAAAATGAAAGAATAGCTCGCGAGAGAATTTCCCTCTGCCGCCGTCGTCGTCGTCGTCGTCGTGGAATAAACCTCTGGCTAAACAGACGAGAACGAACACACACGCACCGCCCTTCTTCCCCGTCTGACTTCTGGAAAAGCATCTGCCACCAAAGCGCCGTATCAAAGGCGACTTTCTTAAGCATCGACCGTTAACGCGTAACTCCGTTAAACTTGACGGCGAGCAGCCGCGAAAAGCAAGCCGCTTTACTTATGAATATTGCAACCGGTACAACCCTTTTCCAAGGGCTGGAAACCGTAACCGAGGCTGCGACGAGCAAAGGAAATTGACTAAATACGCAGGCACTCGCGATCCGCTAATTCGTGTTTACTGCGTGAAGAATATTATGGGGAATGGGGGGTAGGGGTTGCGAGGGGGACCAAGTGTTTAAGAAATTGTGGCTTTCAATTGCTTGCTGGGCTTTAGTTGCTGTTTCTTCTGAACGCTTTTTTTGTTTCCCTTCGGTGGTTTTAACGGGTGAATTTGGGGCGGTTTGCTTTGACGAGGAATGAATTATTTGGTATTGAGTTGTATTTTGTCGTTGCAGATTTTTGAGGTTGTGGGATAATGTAAATTCATTTAATAACATCGTTGTAAATTAATTGGTATTTGAAGATTGTTGATCATAAATATGAACAACGAATTCAATTTTGTTAATCGAAGTTGAGTAAATCGTATCTATATTTTAATAGAGAAACCCTAAAGGCACGTTATATCGCTGCTTGGCATCGACAATGTTACAACTAAATTTTCACGCATTTACAGGAAATTTAAAGGTGCAAAATTGCACAGAATGCACGTAATATAAAATACATCTAAATTACAGTGTTTCTTATGATACCTGATAGATGAAACAATTATCTACCGAAGTTCTACATTCTTTACCATATTCTCAAAAATACAAATTTGCATATAAGTCCGCAGTCTAGCTATAACTGAAAAACTGAATTTTACAGGAAAAGTAGATTGAAATTTGCATTTGACAAATAATTAAATACCGATCCTACAATCTGATCTACTCTCCGACGTGAAACTAAAACTCAGAAACGTGTTAATTTTGCACAAAAAAAAATTCTTTACCTGTACAATTTATTTCTACGAAAAGAGACAAAAATCGAGAATTTTCGAGTTACGCCTCTATCAATCCCAATCAAAGATATCAAATACACAATTAAAACCCAGAACACTAAACCTCCTCGGGGAACATTCAACCACGAACAAATTTTCACTAGCAAGAAAGAAAACGAGAGAAGAAAAGAAAAATCCTAAAAAAGTACAGTGGTATTCGCGTGTACCGCGAGATTCGGCGATAGAACGTGACAAAGCAGAGAGGACGTAGAACCGGGAGAGGGTATAAAAGCGTCGGGGGTGAGAGGAGAGGAGAGAAGAGAAGAGAAGAGATCCGGGGACTCGGTCGACTCGCGAGGGGTCGTAACTTTTTTTCGCCAGGATTATAAAATTAACGTGGAGCGTCGTCCCACCCCGTTTCAGCCTCTGTCGCGGCGTGTATTCCGCCTGCCTCCCCGGAGGGCCGCAATAATCGTGAACGTCAAATTTAACGTTTGCGCTCTCGGCCCGATGCAATCCATTAGATATTGCTCGTAAAGAGGCCTCGTATCTCGGCCGTGCATGCACACGCGTGTACACCGTTAGTAGTCGCCGTAGCCGAGCGTGAACGACTTTTTTTTTTTTTGAGAGAGAGATAGAGGACACTTTCGTACGCGTCGGAACTACCCCCGCTGTCGCTTGGGTCAGCTGCGTAAAAATTTTCCCATTCTCGACGACTGACCGGGACAATTTATACCGCGGCCTCGGTTCTAGGATCGTGGCTCTGACCACCACTCCACGCGAAATAATACTTTTTTCCACCCGCGAACTATGCTTTTCTCAATTTTATTTGCCTTCGATCTTTCTCTGATTCTCCTCTCACGTGTTCCCTGAACCTCTGCTTCTATAGTTTCTCAACATTATTTGCCTTCCTCTCCCCTCTCGCTCATTCTCCTTAGCTGCTTTTCTCTCTCTTTGTCCCTCTCTTACCCTCAATCTTCCTCTCACGTTGTCTCTGAACATCTGTCTGTATCTTTTTGTTAATTTTATTAGCCTTTCTGTCTTTCACTCTCTCCCTCAACCCTTCCAACCCTCTCATTTTCTCTCTCTCTCTTCCTCTCACCCTCTTTCTCTTCCTTTCACCTTCTCTCATCCTCTCTCCTGCGTTGCTTTTCTCTCTCATTCTCTCACTTTCCCCCACCATCTCTCTCTCGCTCTGTCTCTCATGCTCCCTCTCTCCTTCTATGTTACTCTTTCACGCTTGTCTTTCTTTCTCACTCTCTCCCTCTGTCTCTCTCGCACTTTGATTTCCTTCCATGATTCACCCTTGCATATTGAAGTAATAAAGAGACCATCGATCGTTACTCGCGAGAAGTGCCTCGAGTGTCTTGTTTTGCGACTTTTCGGACACCTCTCTTTCAGATGTGTAAGAACGGAATCCATTTTTAATTAAATTTCCCAAAATCCACGTGGAGAGTAGAAACCTCCAAACACCAAAAATTTTCAGTAGCATTCTATTTAAAACTCCAAAAACCATCCTATATATTGAATTTTCTCCCAATAAAACTAAACCACTTCTCGATCTAAACGTCTCAGTTCGAGCAACCCCGTAGAACGCAACCGAACCACGAAACGAGCGATCGTTAACGGACGGAACGGAAGACAGACAATGTAACGGCGATTCTTCAGGAGAGAAAAAGAGAAGAAAATGGTGAAAAGAGATATATCGATGGTCGGCTGTGGCAGTTAACCGTATATGAAAATCGCGTACGCTTTTCGCGAGTGGTTCTAACCACCGTAAAATCGATGTCTGCGTCGAACGTCCCTTGGTAAAACGTTTCGACCGGGATCGTTAGCCAGGTACGTATACGTGCAACGGACATATTCGACGTTTGATATCACGTTCGATATCTTAACGATACATCTGGCCCGATATCGTGATCCGACTAGTAGCAATCCACGCGGATGTGTATCGCGCAAACAGCCGCGGCTGCGAACCGTGGTCAAACACGGATCACGATAATACGAGTACTAAACACTGGCTGTATCGCTGCATTATTGCTCGTACGTACACGCGTGATAGAGGGAGGAACGTACCCCTCCGGTTCGTCGATTTTGTGCGGTGGAAAAGCTCGAGGAGGTGATCGACCGAGATCAGGCAATATTTGAAGTTTGTAAGTCAAGCGACGATTTCTTTTTTTATTACGGTGGATGAAAGGGAAAATTGTTAAGGTTGAGTAGTTAGCCCTTTGAATACTATAATAATTTAATTGAAGGAGATTTTCAGAGACAATATTTGAAGTTTGTAAGTTTCTTTTGCTGGTGGATAAATGAAAAAATTGTGGAGGCTGAGTAGTTAATCCTTTGAGAACTGATTTAATTTAAGGAGATTTTCAGGGACAATATTTTAACCAGTCAACTGCGTTCGACGTGTATACACGTCAATTGAAAATTTTATTTCGGTGCTTTCGACGTGTATACTCGTCGTGTAAAATAAAAAATTACCATTTACAGTAATGTCTCCACAAGTGTCAGTCAGTTTGGATTCTACAAGTGTCAGTATAGATGGTGCTACGTCTAGGCTGCGTCATTGCTGCGCCTATGTTATCTCGCTCGCTGTCAGTCAAGCGTGTAACGCTACATGACTCGGTTTACATTTACAAGATTTCACTAGTTTGGATTCTACAAGTGTCAGTATAGATGGTGCTACGTCTAGGCTGCGTCATTGCTGCGCCTGTGTTATCTCGCTCGCTGTCAATCAAGCGTGTAACGCTACACGACTCGGTTTATTTTTACAAGATTTCACGGCTCGACAATACATAATAAAAAAATAGAATTTCTTTAATTTTACTTTTTTTCATCTGAAATTTTTTTTAACATAATTTGAATAACATTTACTTATTAATACTTATTGAGTAATTAATTTAATGTTGGTCTACCTCCACGTAAAAAAAAAAAGAATGTAGGGCCGATTCTACAAGTGTCAGTCAAATGTAGGGCCGATTCTACAAGTGTCAGTCAAATGTAGGGCCGATTCGACAAGTGTCAGTCAAACGGCAGGCCGACTCTATGTAATCAAATACAGGGCGTCTGTTTTATCTCAATACAGTGAAATATCTGGCGTGACACTGAACGTGTTAATAAGTAAATGTTGTTCATTTTCAACAGAAAAATCTCATCAATATGTTAAGAAAAATTTCGGGATAAAAAACCGTAAAATTAAAAAAGTTGGTATTTAAATCGCTTGGTTGCCTCGACTCACGTTTCATCCTTATCTTTTATTCGCTGTCCTTGTCTACGTTCGGCAAACTACAAAGGCGGGCGCGAGGCTCGAAAACGTAGTCCTTGACTCTACAAGTGTCAGGTTTAGGTTCCTCGCGGACTGACACTTGTGGAGACATTACTGTACTACGAAAACTCCAAATTTCAATAGGAAGTAATAAAAATGTCATTTGGTGGTATGTTTCCTTTATATTAAATCAACTGAATTTCTTAAAATTATTTTTCTTGTTTATGAATTTTATTATTTTTTGACGATTTTTAAGCTTTTAATAACAATCTTCTCTTCAACAACGAATTGTTAATTTTTTATCGAATAAAAATGTAATCCTTCCTCGTTTTGCTTTACTTTTTTCGTCAAATGTATAATTGGAGCATTTGCCCTGCGTTCGACGTGTATACTCGTGATTGTTTGATTTTAATTACGCATCCCGTGAGGGATTTTTAAAATTAAATTCCGCAATTAACTGGTTAAGTATGTATATCAAGTGACGATTTGTATTTTATGGATGAAACAGAAAATTGTTGAAACACAGTAGTTAATCATTCGAGCGCTGATTTAATTAAAAGAAATTTATTCGAGTTCGTTACCTGTAGGTATAAATGTATATTTGATAGTCAGAAAAAAGCAATAAATTTCAATTTACAATTTTATTTTTACAGAATAAGTGATCCGTTATCGCAAATAGATTTCAGTTGGTTAAAAAAGTCACTATACATATTTAAGCTTCATTCTTTTTATTAATTTAATCAATTTGTACATCACATTCTAAGTACCCAAATGACTAACTATTCCTTGCAGTACTTAACCCTACTGCGTTCTTCGTTTTGACATACACTTAAGACTTTTGGGTGAAAAAGGACCTAACACCTTATGTGTCGTGTACTCGCATCGGTTTGCGTTGTGTTGCACTTAGATCACGAGTGCGAATAGGCGGATAATTTTTAACGAGGCCTGAAGCGGTCACGGAGTACCTTATCTCGAACGTTATGATATATAAAAAAGCTTGGTGGATCATTCAGTGCTCATTGTTGGTTGGCGTTCGGAACAAGACTGACTGGAAATTCGGAAGAGGATATGCGTCTAAGTTACCGAAGACGGAGTTAAATTTGGGAGGTGAAAAAATGGGAGAATATACAAAATCGATTATTGGTCGTAGGGTGTTTTTTAAGTAGATGGAGAGAGGGTAAAGGTGGTGGTAGAAGGATGAGGTTTGTCTGGGGTTTGGGAAATTCCGGAAAAAAAGAAGATCGGACATGAGAGAAGGAAAGTACTACTTTAATAATTAGGAAGTCGTAACAATGGATGGTAAAAACGAGTCTTGAAAACGCCGTTCGTTTATGCGTTTACCGAGGGTACGCGTCTCTAACCGTCTCGGCTAATCCCATGGGCCGCGGGATCCTTCAGGTCCGTTTTACAACTGGTGAACTCGTATAATAGAGAAAAGAAAATGTTCGGTACGGAACATTATGTGTAATAATTTTTGTTTCCAACGCGACATATGAACCTAGACAATAAACGTTTAAAATAATGTCAAGGAATGTAAACTTGGTAACAGCAAAAATGACTAAGAATATAAAAAGGCGGTGGGTCAAAAAAGACCCGAAGACCGCTCTAAGGTTAAAGCCACAAATTTCAAACCTCTAACATTAAATTCCCAATAGAAGCATTACACACATACGGTCCAATTGAGCAACGATCGTATCCTTCGTGACTTCACCCGTGAATCTCCTATAAAACAAGAGGACTCTCAGAATCCACCTCGAAATAGTCCAACTCCACACATCTCTCCATTCGTATCAAGCATCTTCCTCGATATCTACGCAAATTCTCCATCTTCCAAACCTACAAACTTTTCCCCCTCTCAAACAATTAGAACGTACCAAAATATCCAAAAAATTATTTTTGCATAGCAGTGACCATAAATTACCCACAAATTTTGCGAGAGCTTCAACGGAATCCCGTTTAATTCACAATAAAGCCAAAGCGAAACGCTCGTTCTTAGCTGTTCCTCGAAGCGTTTCGACGCGAATTACGCGAGTATTCTCCGCTGATAGTCGCCGATCGTCTGTGTACGTGCACCAGAGACGTTTGTGTACGCTGGCGCGAATCACGAGACGTGGATCTCACGTTTCCTCGGCACGGGGGAGGAAACTCAAAACCAGAAAGCCATCAGTGCTTGCTCCGCCGTCAGTTTATAGCCTCTTGTTGCCCGTGGCAGGTGAAACGAAAAACGCGTCCGTCCAGGAGCCGCGATATTCCGTTTCAAACGCTAATGGATTTCTTTGGATTCCGCTGATCCTCCGCCTTTTTCCCTGTCGAGGAAAATTGTGCCGAACTAAAATTAATACGGGGTCAACGGCTCTAACTGAAGGAAGTACGACGATTTTCAGAGATTAATTAGGTTTCTCGATGAGCTATATCGAATAAAACTTCGCATTGACTGGAATTTCGAAAGTTCAAGATAACACGATTTCTTCTGTATTTGTGTAATTGTCGAAGAGCACATTTTAAGTAAAATTAGGGGTCTTAGATAATGGTGATTAATCGAACGCTCATTTTCAATATTTTATACTTCTCGAGTTTTCCAATTTTCGCTCAAGTTTAGAACTCTGTGCGTATTGCTGACTTTGATAATTCAAGATTCACTCAAATCTTTAGCGTACACCACATATGGGCAACCCCCGGCACTAATCTATTTCAGCGAAAATTGTCTTCAATCTTCACATTAAACTGTTACGTCGTTCGTTATATTGTAAAATTGATGCTTCATACCAAAGCATTACACAGTGGATTCCGGTTAATTGGGACACATTGGGACCGGACTAATTTGTCCCAGAAAAGCGAATTTCAACAGGCAAAATCTGAACAACGTAAAAAATGAAGCCAAAAAGGATTTATCGAAAAACGTATGTAATATTCGGTCTTGAATACAAATGTGCGTTTAAGCATGCAAACAAAGCTAACAATAAGTAATAAAATAACATTAATAAGTAAATAAACACATATATTATGTAATGTATTTATATTCCGTTCTTCGGTATCTGTCCCAAATAAACGGCGGTCCCGCTTAACCCCAGAGCGGTCTTCGGGTCTTTTTTGACCCACCGCCTTTTTATATTCTTAGTCATTTTTGCTGTTACCAAGTTTACGTTCCTTGACATTATTTTAAACGTTTATTGTTTAGGTTCATATGTCGCGTTGGGAACAAAAATTATTACACATAGGGTCTTAGGTCCTTTTTCACCCAAAAGTCTTAAGTGTACAGTCAAAATGAAGACCGCTCTAGGGTTAACCGGCGTCCCGATTAACCGAGACCCACCGCCTTTTTATATTTTTAGTCATTTTTGCTGTTATCAAGTTTACGTTCCTTAACATTATTTTAAACGTTTATTGTCTAGGTTCATATGTCACGTTGGGAACAAAAATTATTACACATAGGGTCTTAGGTCCTTTTTCACCCAAAAGTCTTAAGTGTACAGTCAAAACGAAAACCGCTCTAGGGTTAACCGGCGTCCCGATTAACCGGAATCCACGGTATTACAAATATTTATTGTTTTAATTCGTTTAATATAAATTTCTTTCATTTAATAATTTGCTTCGGCCCTCGACTCGGAGGCAGAATGATAATTTGGCGCCCGAACTAGGAAAGGTTGCCCATGCCTGGTATACACAGTCTATTGAAGAAGTTCCAGGACTGATACAACAGCTTCTAGTGGCGACATATTTATTTCAAATCTAAATTCAGTTATTGTAGATCTTGTCTTGTTTACCAGCTTCGTTCAACCTCACAGCATTTAACCGTCTTTCTGCAGAGCACGTTTGAAATTTGTCAGTTTCGCTTCGCTGTCACAGTTTTCGCGACGGAACAAAGAGCTGCAAAACGGTTCTGCTTTTCAAGTGGAAAAGGTCCTAAAGAAGCGTACCAAATGATGCAAAATGCGTACGGAAGCGATTGTCCCGGTCGTACGCAGTTACTTGAATGCTATTCACGGTTTAAGAATGGTTGCAAGACGCTCGAAGAAAAGGACGTCCGTCAACAAGCAGAACGGGCGAAAATGTGGAACGAGTGCGTGTGCTTCTCGCGAAAGACCGCCGTATGACTATTGAAACGTTGTCAGAGGAGCTGAAAATAACTAGAGACTATTAAAGCGGATTCGACGAGCCAGACCAGAATTGTAACAGTCCGGTGAATTTTTTCTGTTGCACGACAACGCTCCGTCTCGCAAAGTCGACAACTGTTTCTTCATTTTTGGCTAACAAATCTGGCTCCGGCCGACTACGTATTTCCTGTTTCCAAAACTGAAATTCGACGTGAAAGGAACTCGGTTCGAAGATGTGGGTACAGTCAAAGGTAAAGTGAGAACGATTTTTGAAAGGTATTCCAGGTGACAAATTTTTCAGATGTTTCCGGCGACTCTAGGAACATAATCAGGAGTGTGTTAACAGAGGAGACTATGTAGAACATTAAGAAATAAAA
>NW_017100481.1:719397-728655 GCF_001263275.1 Habropoda laboriosa | reverse complement strand
AAGGGCCTGGCTATAAAGTACGGCGTGCGAGGGATGAAGGGACAGTGTGTCACAGTATGATAGTTATTCTGATATTTTGTAAAATAAACATCTATTTATATTTCTGATCCCACAATTATGTCTACCTATAAAAGTTTCTAGTAGAAAGCGCAAGTCCGGGAACTTTTTGAATGTACCGTGTATACTTGGTTCTGTAATTATTAAACGCCACTTTGTATGTAAAACTTAAAATCAATTCAATATTCCATAGATAAATTGTGCTTCTTCGATTTTTAAATTACAGCTGAAGTTTCAAATTCCGTGTACATTGCTAGCTTTGATAATTCAAGATTCACTCAAATCTTAGGTGCATACTTGCTTCTGTAATTATTAGACACCACTTCTGTGCCTTTGAAATCAACCAAACACTCATTTTCAATATTTCATACTCGAATTATACTTCTTCAATTTTCGAATTTTAACTGAAGCTTGAAACTCTGTGCTAAGTTTGATAACTGAAGATTCACTCAAATCCCGGTACCTCGATACAATAAAGCAAAACTACCTCTAATACATCTAGAAACACTATTCACGCTACTATTTCACGCAGCGTGTCAAAATCACTCGCTCGCGAATTTCACGAGACGTTCCAGATTTATATCGTCGCACCCGTAAACAAGCCCGTAGATCAAGTCTGCTGCACGCGTCCCATAGGGGGATGAAACGGCCGAAACTGTCCGCCGACGAGGCTGACGTGATCGAAGGTGGAAGAAAGACGACTGCGAACAAATAGACAGGTGGAAAAAGGATTAGAAAAATGTTTCTCCTACAGGAAATCTCGTTTCTGACTATTTATACAACGCTGTAAGTGAATTTCTGTAACAAACTTCGACATGAAACGCTGTTGGCTATGTAGTAGCAAAAAGCCACTGAGAGGAGCGAACGACGGCTAGAGGGACGTAGCCGTGTCCTTCTTTTTTCGCCGGGACCACTGTTTGCCAAGTGGTCATCGCCCGCGTGTCGATCACCTCAGGCTGGTGAAATCACGGGTCTAGAGCAAGCAGGAGCCAGGGCTCCTCGTCGCTCCCCTCGACGTCGTCGACCGGCTATGTGACAATAAGCAGTCGGCGTCGCGCGGCATATAGAGAGAAAAAGAGTCTCGACACGAGCGATATTTCTAACTCGTTATATTTTAGTTATTAACGAAATAAAGTGTTGAAACTGTACCCGACGACTATTGTTTCCACAGCTATCGAAGGTGGAAGAAAGACGGCTGTGAACGAGTGGACTGGTGGGAAAAGGGTTAAAAAGTATGTTTTGTGTAAGAAATCTCGTTTCTCACTATCGACGAAACGCTGTAAGTGAATTTCTGTAACAAAATTCGACACGAAACGCTGTTGGCTATCGAAGGTGGAAGAAAGACGACTGAACGAGTACACAGGTGGAAAAAGGGTTAGTAAAATATTTCTTCCACGAGAAATCATATTTCTCGCTTACTGGTGAAACGCTGTAAATGAATTTCTGTAACAATTTTCGACATGAAATGCTGTAAGTGAATTTCTGCAACAATTTTCGACACGAAACGTTATTAACTATCGAAGGTGGAAGAACGACGACTTTGAACGAGTAGACTGGTGGGAAAAGGGTTAAAAAGTATGTTTTGTGTAAGAAATCTCGTTTCTCACTATCGACGAAACGCTGCAAGAGAATTTCTGTAACAAAATTCGACACGAAACGCTGTTAACTGTCGAAGATCGAAAAATGTTTCTTCCATACGAAATCACGTTTCCCACTATCGACGAATCACTGTAAATGAATTTCTGTAACAATTTTCGACACGAAACGCTGCTCGCTCGATTTTCAATCTTGATTACACGGAGTTTCGTAACGCGACCTCCTGCCATGCAAAACACCATGGACACACGGCGACCACGGCCGTTGCAATATCACCGTTCGATGTTATAACGCTGTTAACACCCGTGATCGCTTTCAATCCACGTAGTTCATCATCCCATATTGCCTGGAACACACGCGCGAAAGCTGAACAGAGATATACCGAGAGAGATAGCTCAGCCCGGAGCGGGGAATCATCGCTCGTGCTGGCCGAGATCATCGAGCGATGTTCCGGAGGCCCAGATGGGCATAAATCTGGGATTTTCGAGCGGACGCTTTAATTTCGATCGGTCGGCTGACGGTTGTATCTGCCCAGCTTGCGGCCGGTTAATCCTCCTTCACCGTTTCGACGTTTAAAATGGTCAATTTGGAGCTCACGATTTGAAAGAGGAACGATGGTTGTGGATGTTTTATTTCTTTTTTTTTTTTTTTGCGAGAATTTTTCGTGTCCCCGTGAAGAGGCAGGGTTGACAAGTTTCGAGCACCCTGGATTTTTTTAATCTCTCGTTTGGAGGGATTTTTATGGAAGCTGTAGTGAATATTTGAAGTATTTTTGCAGGAAGGAAAATGGAACGGTGATGATTATTTTTACTGGGAATTTGAATCCTTTTTGGATCCAAAACACAGTTGAGAATACATTTTTCTCGTGTGAGTCGCTTCAGTTGATACATTTTCAAAGCCTTAAATGCATTAAGTACTTAAATACATTGTTAATATTAATTAGAGGAAAGAAACAAATCTTTACCCATTGCTTTTTTTCCATTGTGCTGGATTAATGGGTTAAATAAATAGTGTTCACTGTGAATTTACTTAAACGTGTTTTATTTCTTTGGCGCGGAAGGACATCTTTACGCTTAGAAAATCGCAGTCAAAGTGAAAGAGAAAAGCTCGTAAGGGCACGGCAGAAAGTCTGTTGTCCACTTGAGAAAAAGAGACCAGGACTGCCTCAGTCTTTTACCCAGGTCACTTAGGTATAAACAGTTACAGGCCTATGGGTCCGACGACATCTGGTCTATTATATTATTTTCACTAGCAGTGTTTCTCATATATATAACTGGCTGACGCATTATTATTAGCAATAATCCAACACATTGCGATTCAATCTTTAAGTTGAAACATGAGCCCAACCAACGAGTTGAACAACTGAAGTGACAGTTCATATCAAATGCTGCACCTTTCATCTCGCTCGAAATATACAGGGTGTCCCGTAACTCCTCGAACACCCGGAAATGGGGGGTTGCTGGGGTGACTCTGAGCAACTGTTTCCTTTATCAAAATGTTGTTTGAAGCTTCATTTTTGAATTATTAACGAAAAACACTGGCCAATCAGAGCGCGCGTAGAGCCCGCGCTCAGGGACGAAGAACAGAGGCTCGTTCGCGTACGATTCCGACTAATTGCAATTTTTTCAAAAATTTATACAAACGTGGGAATGACAAAGTCAAATTTTTTTGACAGCGACCTATAACCGAGAAGTGACGCGTACGCATTTGTTCGATCGCGCGCGGATGAGCTTCTGTTCTCCGCCCCTGAGCGCGGGCTCTACGTGCGCTGTAATTGGCCAGTGTTTTTCGTTAATAATTCAAAAATGAAGCTTCAAACAACATTTTGGTAAAGGAAAAAGTTGTTCAGAGTCACCCCAGCGACCCCCCATTTCCGGGTGTTCGAGGAGTTACGGGACACCCTGTAGATAAATTCGTTAAACACAATTTTCAATAGGTATATCCATAAATTTCAACGAATATACCATACGTTATATTATTAACACGTTGACTGCCACGCCGAAATCACATGTTTTGCTCAGGATGCCACAAAAGTATTTTTATTATTCTAAGCGTATAGTGGCAAAGTAATAATAAATATGGTTATACAAGACAACATTCTTACCCATGGAGCGTTTATCTTTCTGGTGGTCACGGGTGACCATCGAGGCGCCTTGGTGCACTCGAACTATTTTCGAATATTTATTTACACCAGGGCCGTCAAATATATCCGTCCGAAGAAAATTACGACACGAGATGCAAGAAAAGGAAGGGCCAGCATACCTGGTGCGAAAATTTTGCAAGGAATGTTATCAAAAAACTTTTGCAAGTTTTGGAACAAAGATTGGTAAAAATCGGACCGAAAAGGTTACCTTTATTTCAAAGTATTCTCTAATCAGCGATGATGTTCAAAATTCATTAACTGTCAATGTTCGTTCAACTTTTACAATTATAAACACTTGAAGCACTCCGGCCACCGATGACCACCGTGGCGCTACAGGAGAGACAATCTGCGGTCACATATGACCACCGTGGCAGTCAACGTGTTAACAACGAAACATGCACCTGTTACTTCCATAATTGAAAATACAGATAAATCGCTTCCTCACAATTTTCCATGTTTCCACAAATTTCAACGAATACACTATACGTTACATTATCAAGAACGAAACATCGAGCAAATTCTTCCATCATTGAAAACACAGATAAATCCCTCTCACAAAATTCTCCAAATTTCAACAAATACACCACACACAGCATCGTCAAGAACGAAACATCAACCACCTACTTCAATCATCGACAATTACTCCCATCCACCCACCAAAACTGCCTGAAACCACAAGAGACAGATCGTCATCTGAATCGAACACCCTCCCAGCCAGAGATCATCGAGCCCACGATGATTCACCCCGTGTAAAAGGGTTCGTTTCATAGTTGACCAACGAGTACCTTCTTCCTCGTTATTTTCACCTTCGCTCCTAGCCTCGTCGTTAACCATACCGAACCGTGTTATTCATCTAATACCGATGGATTCGGTAATAACGATCGAACGAGCACACGCAGCTGACAAATAACGCTTAATGACAACGTCGGTTTATACAGGTAATTGCTTTTACCCCGAGCCCGCTTCATTATGCCGCGATGAAAAGACAGAAAAGGTGGAAGAGAGGGAGAGAGAGAGAGAGAATATAGCGAGCAGAGAGCCCCAAAATCCGAGGTATATCACGGTGGTTGCAGCGAGATATCGAGCTCGGGGGCCACAATGATGATAATCATCATCGTCGTCGTCATCATCGTCATCTCCATGGACAACGAGTAATACACACACACACGCATACACAGATACAGACCCCTTGACGAGGGGCCGGCCTGAAAGCCACGGTGATTGCGACTCCTCGATTTATTGAACGGCCCCGTTAAAACCGGCGGCATTATGGGTTTCTCGAATTTACATGAAAATCGACCGGGTCTTATTTTAATTGGGAAACGGGACGCGTTGATCGATGGTTACAGGGATATTGAATTAACGTAGACGAAAATGTAAGCTTGATGTTACAGCTTTCGGGCTCGTATAGTTGACTGGAGGTGTGTTTGAAAGAGTGCCACTTGGTTTCGGTGCGATTTCACAGAACGGTTTACAGTGTCGTGAAAATCTCGAGCGATTTAATATCGCGGTGGGAAAAGTTGAAAGTTGTCGTCGTAAAAATTTTCTATCGCGATGGGGGTGGCAGTGGGGACGTTTTAACTCTTGAACCGTCTGCCGGTAAAGGGAAATGGGAAATAGAATGCAATTACGGGAAGAATCGTAATTTAAAACAAATTTTAATGGGATGTTATTGAAGAGAAATAAGATTATGAAGGGTTCTAGGATCATGAGATTGATAAGACTGTTACGAACCCACTGCCTTTCCCCCACACATTGTTATTAGAAACTATTATAACATTATTATTAACATTATTGTAATTAGATTAGGTTGTCCGGAAATAAATTGCGGTTTCTGTACGTGAGATTTAAAGACGCGTAGTTTTGCTTAGAATGAATTTATTTAAACGAAATAATTTCCATTAGATTCTATACACTTTTTCCGACGTTTTGCAAGAGTTCCTATTCCGTTGCAATAAAAATCAGGAGTTCTAGAATTAATAAATTCCACGAAGGTAGTTACAGCATCCTCTTTATTGCGGAAGATGTTTTCTCGCAAAAAGTTATCGAAATGTTTACAAAAATGGTAATCTGTAGGGGATAAGTCGGGGGAATAAGGAGGGTGTTTCAATGTTTCATAACCCAATTCGTGTATCTTCCGAATCGTGAATTGTGATACGTGCGGGCGGGCGTTATCGCGTAGGAGTATTGGTCCCTTACGATTTACCAAACTTGGTTGTTCAACAAATAACTTTTTATGCATTATAATCATCAGTTGTGCTTTCACCGAATACATGATCGATATTGCGGCCAGTTTCCGCGGCTTTGCGTCCTAATTTAAATTCATATAAAAATATGCTACGAATTTGCTTCTTGTCCATTGTTACGTTTTTAAGTTATACTCGGAACAAACGACGTTAAAAAACAAAAGTGTATCGCTCATATAATAGAGCGACATCTACGCGTTCAAATGGTATATTACTTAATAAACACAAACTTAAAATATATAGTACAGAAAAACCCTAAATATGACATAACAGAAAACCGCAATTTATTTCCGGACAAGCTAATATTATTATATTATCATTAACATTATTATTAGATATTATTATTATCATTACCAAACACCTTTATAATTATAAACCAAAAGCGCCAAGCAACCGCCACAGGTAGGAAGGGAGCGAAGTCGGGAAAAACCCATGAAGCGACGCTCGACTCCAGGCCCTTTTCCTGACCATTGATTGGTCGGTAGCAAGGTGCCGAAACTAGTATAAAACCGACGTACCCGCACAAGGTCGACAGATAGTCTAAAACTGGTCAGAGACACGGCCACTTTCAAACCTCATCTTCTACCATATAAGTTAAAGGTACGAGTGCCACTGGAGCGCACTAGTGAGAGAATGGATTGACGGAAATGGATTTGTTTTGCTTTGTTTGCTTTTGCTTGTTTGCTTTACTTCAGGTTCGGGCGCTGGCCTTACTGTGATTTTCAATGCCTCCAGATTGTAATGGATTCCCTCCCCTTCATTTGCCCCGTACCTCAGCCTATTCTTTGTTTCGCAGGTTTTTTGCAACTTTTCCTGCATGATTCTCAAGCTCCTGCATGGTTTCATTCCAACTTTAAATTTTAATGGTAACTAACGTCTTAATACTTTTCAGTGCATAAGGAGGAATTACTCCAGGCGGCACGACATAACTTCCAGGTGGAGATAAAAAAATAAAAAAAAAAAAAGGTCGACAGATAGTCTAAAACAACACACCTAGAACGTCACCCGTTCGAACTAAACATTTAATAAAACAACATCGAACACATTTCTGGAATTTTACGCCTTTAACCAACCCGAGACGAAGGCGATCTCAACCGTTACGGCCCGTTCCGTAACATTGACAATATTCTTGATCTTGTGGTCCTGAGACACTTCGTAATCTTATTTCTCTTCCTCAGAATATTGCCAACATTGTGAAATATTCGCAGTATTATTGATCGTATGCGGTCAATATCGAAGGTATCAATATCAAAAGATCAAAGAAAGAAAGAAAAGGGTTAATATCGAAGGAAATTAATACCAAATATTTAAAAAAATCCAAACCTCAATACTGATAAGTAATATGGATATTGTCAATATTAACACTGGAAAGGAATACCCAGATATTTAAACAAATCAAAACCTCAATACTGATAAGTGGTAGAAATATTGCCTAGAAGAATTAATATCCAGATATTTTGAAAAATCCGAATCTCGATATTAATAAGTGACGGAGATATTAACAACAATATTACAAAATGAACTACAATAATACTAACGTTACTGCACGACACCAAAAATATTTCCAAAACTGATTCCCCGAATCAAACACCCCCAATAATCCCTCCCCAAAAAAATTAAAAAAAGCCCCAACAAACAACGACGATTAAAAAAAAACAACAACAGAACACCAGGAGAAACGAGATGCAATCCCGGTTGTCCACTGGAAAAACACGCTGACCGTCCCAGAGGCGGTAATGGCTTTAGCGGGAATTTTTGAAAAACACGCTCGGAAAGCCGGGCGTAATACGGCGTGAAAGGTCCGTAAAGCGAAATGGTGGCTCGCGTCGTTTCAAAGGACGCGCGGCCTCGTCCGCGTGTGCCTGCTGGCTCTGGGAAAAGCTGGGAAATTTCGGCCGCGGAAAATCCACTCCATAGTCGCGAGAGTAGAAGAGGGGTTGACGATGCTGCTACTGCTGCTGCCTGGTGTTGCCGGTGGTGGATTTCACGGGGAAGGCCACTCTCTCTCTCTGGCGATGGTGCTCAACGTTGGACCGGTTTATGGGCATTGCGCTTTCGCCCATGGCGCAATCAAAGCGAGAATCGAATGGCGAGCGGACCGGGCGCAATTTCACAGGGCATGAAACACTGACTTCATTATCCGGTTGTTAATCCTACGCCATGGGCGGATCTCCCGCGTTACTCCACGCCTCGTCCTCCGTTTCGCGAGTTTCCGCGAAGCGTCGATAAAACCGAGCGTCGAATTTCGCGGGTTCGCGCGAGCTCTGGATACGGCGAATCCGATGGAATCGCCAGTTTTCACGAGGGTTCGACATACGGGGGCACGGAATTGCGTTCCACTCTGCATGGATTTACAGCGAACCAGGTTTTGATGATTGAATTCGCGCGAACGCACCGTGGAAACTGGCGAACGTTTGTTCAGGGGTTAAAGTAATTTTTTCCTGCACCGTGATTACTTGATGTCGCGTGGGGGAGAATGACGGTGCGGATGGATGATCGAAGCGTGGATGTGTGTTTTGGAATTAACGAACGATGGGGAGGTTTTGTGGGAAGTGACGGTTAGAGGTGATTTCTTTTTCTTTGTTTTTTAGGGGGTTGGAGGGTTGGTTGACCTGGAACGAATAGATCTGTTGCGTTATTTATTGAGAGCGATCGACGTCTCGACGAGTTGGGGAACTGTGGTGAAATATTCAGGGAACTGTCGGACGATTAGACGGGCGAAGAAATTCTGGGATAATTTTGCACGCAACCTGTACTTCCGTGGAAAATATCGCGGAACGGTATAGTCAGTGGAAACGATGTAGCGAGGTGAAATCGTAATTCGAACATCGAAGCAGCAATTTGAGGGAAGGAGCTCGAGTCTCGTTTAGATTCTTCCAGTTACAATACACACTCGAGTCTCTTTTTAGGCGTGTCATTTTAATGCGGTTTTCAAGTTACGCAAAATTTGAGGATTTATCCGAATTCGAAAAAAATATTAGACATTCCATTTACAAAACTGAATATGACCCTAATAAAAAATAGATTAGAGCACTGTATGTCCCCCTAAATACCATGCAACTTTTGTTTGAAACATTTTTTCGTGCAACGAATAACTTACGAGTTATTTGAAGTCGTCATGTTAGGAAACTCACCCTGTATATTGTAATATTTTGTGCCGCATCACGCTAATTTCCAACCTCGCTACATCGATTCCACCAACTGTACAATACTAAA
>NW_017100481.1:686280-718852 GCF_001263275.1 Habropoda laboriosa | reverse complement strand
AACTGTCGAGCAATTTTTCCCATCAACTCGTGCACTCCCATGTGAATCACAATGAATCACAAGAGCACCAATCCTAAACAACAGCCTATGAAACCCGCCATAATAGTAACAAAAATCGAAACCACCTGCAGAAATTCAACGGTGTATCGAAAGAGACTCGAACTTGGCCTAACCAAAGTATTACACATATAAATTCCCAAATGGCTAAATCCACGAGGTCTACTTACGTTAGACACCTGGCCCCGTGGTTAACAGTAACGTCAGAGCCAAGCACCCGTGGGTAATACAATAACGAAACGAAACACAGGTAAGGAGAACGGCTACTCAAGGGGCTAACAACCTCCGCGTCTTCCAGCCAACGATTTCGAATAACGAAAACAGTCGAGGAGGGTAGGCCATTGATCAAGAGCGAAACGGTGCACGGCCTATGGCCGCAAGGCGAACGCAAACCGGGATCAGGAAGTAAGAACGTGTTTACGGGCTCGCGACCGCAACGCATCAAAGGGGTTGCACGTGTGTATTTCCATACATAGAAATGTTTATCAATACACGCGTCGCACCGGTGACGATGTATTTCCATCGTTTTTTTTCTTTTTTTTCTTAGAACCACCGCGTAAGTATTATCCGGGTAACTTTAAACGTGTGTGGGTATAAAGAGAGAGGTTGGTGTACAGGGTGATTCCTGCGACTGGGACGGGTTAAGTCTGTTCTTTGAGGAGGTGAGCGAAGGTGAAGTTCATTGACCTTCTCTTTTCTTCGAGATGTACTTGAAGGAATTAAACGTATTTTCTTTTCTTTTTTTTTGAGTTTTTTGTACGTTTTATAAATTATTTAAGTTTTTACAGTCGAGTGAAGAGACCGAGGAGCGACGTTAGATAATTGTCATTTGGTAAATAATTAATCAAGTCGGGGAGGAGATCTAGTTTATTTGTAGGTTAGTTTCAAAAAATTTCCTATTGAAAAATGACTTTCGAGTGCTATTGGAAATGGGTTATGAAAAAGAAATAGTCTTTTAACTTTGTAGTATGCTATTTATTGACGGACTCAGAGGAAACGTCTTTACGCTATTGAATGTTCTAAAGGACTGTGTTTGGGCACCCAAAAAATTTGGGGTCCCCTTATACCTAGGAACTGTTTACTTTATGGTATCGCATTGTGCAGTGCGTGACTCGAAGACGGGCATCAGACACATCTGGTGGAAGTCTTAGTGCCTTTGTTTAAAATAACGCGGAGACATTTTTGTCCTCACTTGATTATTTCCTTAGGGTGTTGTTAGAAATAATCCAACAAGTGCGAAGGGTTCATCTCCTGTTTTGAGGGTTTAACACGTAACCAACTGAGTGAATTTCAGGTGACTAGGTATCTGAGTTTGCTAAACCGAATTTTCGAAAAATTGACGAGGAACCCTGTGTTGGAAAAATTAATAATGTAGTATTGAACGATGGTTTGCTGTATTTAACCCTTTCGCTACGGCACCTTTGAGACAAAAAGGGCTTGCTGTGTACTGGACAAAACAGTTATTATTCAACGCTGACATAAAATAAAGATACACTACCGGCCAAAAATTTGGAATCACCTCCCACTTTTCATCGATATTAAATCTGCTGCTAATTTTTTATAGATCTGAAGTTTATCTCAATTCTACGTTTATCAATTTACCTCATATCAATTGATTCGAATGATAAAAAATTCTCAAAGTTGCTGACTTTCTTCTGGAAATTTTTGTGCAAATTGCAATGCTCGGTGATTCCAAACTTTTGGCTGGTAGTGTACGTACGATTAAAAATCAACTGTTTCACTTGACAGTGATATTTCATTCGTGAAATGCGACAATAAATTAATTCTCTAAACAAGAAACTTTCTAAAAATTTCACTAAAAATTTAATAATAAATTCCACGTGTCAGATGGGCGTATGTGTACGCTCTTCGTAAAAGAACAACCACTTCTCACAACGAAAAGGTTAAGCAGTAAGGGACAAATCGAACTGGAACAGATACAAGTTATTACATAATTCCACGATACAACCGTGTAAGCTTCAATGACCCAACAATCTCCTCCCCAAAGCATATCCCTGTCACAACTCGGGAAACAGCTGTACTCCGACCCGGTCACGAGGATCAGCCTGTATAGGAAGTAATAAGCGGGGTGAATGGTGGTGTATTCATAATGTATGGTGCTCTCCTCTCTCTCTCTCTCTCCGATCTCCCTTTCCTTCGTTCAACACACATTTTTCTCTCCCTCTCCCTTAGAAGATTCCTTCTGTCTCCGTTCGATTCTGCACCCCTTTCCCTGCCGCGCTATACACCACTCCGGCCACACGGCGCAACCCTTCCCACTTTTCCCATATAAGACTGCACTTAACGCATTCATTGCACAGCTCCGCATTGACCGGATCAATGCACTCGAATACGCGCGGCACGCAGTATCGTTGACGCGTTACGAAATCTCGATTCCGATTTCAACCGATAACGCGTAGCGACACGGAATTCCAGCCCCTTGCGATTCTCCATTCCCTTTCAAACCGGGCTCGATCGCTCGCGATTGATCCGGGGGGTGAACAGGACGACGATCAAAAACGACGCGGATAATTGATACCGGGAGAGAGAGAGCAAGGTGGTGGGTCTGAATGAAAATCGTGCGGTGCAAATTTGAGAGAAGATGAATGGGGGATGGAAATATGTGATGCTCGATTATGGAGATGTACAGGGTGGTTAAACAAGAATTGTTAACTTTCTTAGAGAAACGAAGCTGTGTTTTATCTTTAAAATGTTTCCACTTTTCCACTATCATTTTGTAAAGGAACGAATTCTTCATATATGAATGGGGAATGGAAATATGTAATACTCGATTGTGGATATATGTATACAGGGTACTTAAAAATTGTTAACTTTTTTAGAGAAACGAAACTGTATTTTATCTTCAAAGGGTCTCCACTTTCCTCCTCAATTTTGCAATACATGAACAAAGGAGGATGTTAAAAAAGTGCAAAATTTGCAGCACTTCAGGCACCTAAAATTTTAACGAGGCATCATTCTATAAGGCCTAAGGCATAATAAACGCACAATTATTTATCTGAAATGTGTTGGGAAAGTTATAAAAAATGTAGATGAAGTCGACGGTACTTCGACATTCGAATTGAAACTTTGAAATGAATGCACGAAATGAAAAAATTCAAACGCTATTCTATAGAGGAAAGTCAATATTTATATAGTGTGTAAAAGCAGATTGCTCAAATTGCTAATTAATAACAATAAAACGCGACAAATTAAGGTAAGATGCTACCATGCAAATATTCCGTAGAATATGTTCGTCGTTCTACTGTAACTTACTTCTAAAACAGGATGAAATGCATCGAATATGAAGAATTGTTATTGTATTTCATCCTTCTCTTCTTCAGATGACATTTCTTCGGTAAAATATTGGTTGAGGAAGTTAGCAGGTGAATGTGTGGACGTCTGATGTCGAGCAAACCCGAGGTACCATAATACTAGGCTACACGTTGGCCTATTCTGCACTCACAAATATGTCCAACAATAATATAAACAAAGTGTTTCACGGAATTGATTTGAGTTTGAACTAAAATACTACTTCCAGAATCCAGGTCGATGTGGTATTTGCGGTAATCTATTGTCAAAGATGTTGTTGCTACATGGAATTCGAAGTCGTGTAAGTGCTAACACATTTTTGGAGCATTCTGTAATTCTTTCAAATAGAGGAAGAAGATACGTGCTTCAAATGTGGTGAGGATATTTAAACGAGGTTTTTTTAAAGTGATAAGCTTTGAGATGCTGGGATTACGATACAGCTTGAGAGATATTTACTGAAATTTTAGAAACCACCTATTATACAATGTCAAATAATATAAAATTTTAGTATGACAAGGAGCTTAATCCTTTGACTGCTGGCCTTTCTAAGGTACATAAAGCTCTCGCTGTGTTCAGTTACAGTGTTAACCCTTTAAAAATTTATATTTCATTATGTATGTAAAAACCTTTTCAACTTTCTTCCTAAGAGTTTCTGACGCTCTGCCCGAGTCTCACGCGGGATAAACTGTCGAAGGGTTAACAGTTAATAATATTCACAAGTCAAGTTATCGCTATAGATGACCTTAGCAACGTCACATTTTCATTCACTATTTCACATCAGCATTCTCATCGAGCGTCTTCGAGCGCCTATAGCAATGAAAGGGTTAAGTTCCAACTACAGCAAGTGTGCAGATTCACGTCTCGTCGACTAAACTCCGCACACGTGCAGTAAACCGATATTCCAAGACCCAAGTATCGCCGAATTATAAATCAGAAGGTAGAGAAACGTCACCTTCGCGCACTTCCCCGTCAGAAACGTCCAGGTCGCTGCGCAACCCCCAAAGACGAACGATCCCGTCGGCCAGGCGCTGAATAATGCAGAATCTCTTGGTCCAGCCGCGTCGATAAGGTTCAAAGGACGTGCCGAGGCTTGAAGAGGTCGCGTCTCGCGATCTCAGCTATAGATCCCTGGGCTCGTACAATTTGCATAGGCCCGTCCTGCGCGGTGCAAATAAACTGGCTGTTTGAAAGGCGTAAAAGCCGCGATCGCAGAAGCAAGAGGAGACCGCGAGATTACAGGGCGACAGAGGTGGAGAAGATAGAACGTGGGAGGGAGGAGAGGAACGGGAAGATCTTGACTTCTCTTCGTCTGCTTATCCTCTCTTTCGCTTGACTCCCGTTTCCAGCGTTCCGTGGCGTTCTAGCAGCTTCGACGACACCAGAGCACCACCAGCGTAACGTGACACCACCACCATTACCAGCGAGCCATTACCACCGTCGTCCTCTCTCTCTCTCTTTCTTTCTCCCTCCCCCGGAACTCCCCATGTAAAAATCCCTCTCTTCGGGATTGCATCGTGCATTCTCTCAAGCGTGCACCGCGTTCCACGCGGTTCAGAGTCCGTGTAAGGACCTCCGTATGTGTTTCACCAGGTCAGGTCAACGTCCTGTCCCTGACAGCAAAAAGGAACTGAGAGAAAGAGAGACAGAGAGAGAGAGAGAGAGAGAGAGAAGCGGAAAAAGGGATGACGGCGGGAGGAGGGATGCTGACGAAAGGGAGAGAAACCAAGAGGAGGAGGAGGGAAAGGGAAAAGGAGGCTCAATCCTACTGATATGCTCTGCACCACACACACATCCCTTCCCTTCCTCCTCTCCCCCCCTCGATGAATGCACTTCTTCGTCAGCGACGCGGCGGCAAAGGGTGTGCACTCCTGGACTCTGAAGCCCCGTGTACCACCAGCGAGTTCCGCAAGGGTGCGATTGCATTTTGCGAGCCCACGTGCGACACCGCGCTGTCAACGTCCGCTAAGACACGACGTGTTCTCAGGGCCGTGTTTAGGCGAGGGTGAATGATAGGCGGCTTGTTTTTCGAAGGTGTCGCGGACGCGAGGGGTAAGTTTCAGACGGTGAGTGATAGAGGGTGGAGGTTTTGGTGTTTGGAGAGGACGTTGGAGTTTATGTACACTTTGTGTAGGACGGGGTTCGTTTTCGAGTAGTTTAGCTGGAGAATTTGTGTTCTAGTTGATAGGTGGGTATGCTGTGATTAGAAGGATGTACGGATTTTTGTTTATTCTTTTCCTTGTCGTGTTTCATTTTTCGATCCTTTATACCGGATGAAGGAGAAGTTTGACGTTCGAGGGTTTATTTGCTTAACGCTAATTTAGGTGTCTAATACAGTGTGCAGCAAAAATTCTTAAAGTTCGAGTTTAATAATTTATTGCTGCCGACTAGAAGACGGTAAAAAGGGAAGTACGATATCTGTTTTATTTAAAAAAAGGTATTCGCAAGCTTAGAACTTTTGCTACATACTGTAGTATCCATTTCCTTAAAACTTCATTCTCCCCAAATAAGAGACCATCAATATCTCGTCGTTAATAAAAGACACGTGCAAATTTAATAGGTAACTCAACGGTAAAATCTCTTCTACCTAAACTTTTCTAATTCGTCTAATCGAAAACTTAACAGCACTCCAGCAAACCTCTTGAAACACCATCTGAATCTCACCCAATATCAAACTTGCAAGATAAACCCCGAAAAACCTCGAGCCCCGATCAATACCCCCGAAGTCTAATCGAAGCCTACGAAAACGATTCGCCAAGTGAATCGTTCACTCGTACAAAGGAGCAAGAGCCCTGAATCGAGGAATACGATCCTGGCAGCGGACCGTTCGAGCAAAGAGACGCCAGGAGAGCGAGGGAAATGAAAGCGACTGTCGATCTGCGAATTGATTCCAACGGAGATCTCTCCCTACCTCCTCCGCTACTGGCTCGTGTTCACAACTCCGTCAAAGAGCCTTTCACAGGGAAATTTCACCTCTGGATTCGCGCGAGAGTTGCGACAACTTTCGCCTGCACGCATTTCACCCATCCATTTGTCCCGCGGTAAGCATCGCGCCCTGTTCGAACTCTTTCTCTCTTTCCTTTTCCTTTTTTTTTTTTTTAATGACGTCGAAGCAACCGCTAATGGGCGAGCTCTTCCTGCTGGATCATTGGCTGAACGCCGTGAAAGGGGGACGTTTTATAAGCGGGGAATATTAAATCACACCAGTGACGGAGGGTGGCGAGGGTGGAAAGTTTGCAGCCCGCAACGTTTCGTGTCATCGACGTTCACCGCGCGCGATCTCTGAACTTTCTGCCGTGATGAATGTTTGAGGGATGGAAATGGATGAAATGACGTATTAAAGTACAGAGCGATTCGATGCAATTGCTTCAGGGGTGGGTTTTGAAATTGTTCGGTGACGTTATTGCGAATTAACTTATTACCGTGGGGAGTTTCTGCGGGATTACAAATTGAATTCCTTCGTTTTCAGTTGGATTGTTCGATGAGGTATGTTTTTTTACTATTTTCTTGTGGGAGGAAGAAGATACATCGATGAGAATTCTAAGACGATCTTGTTAAGTGATTAGATTTATCTGGAGACTCGAGAAACCGGATACAAATTTAAGAATATTTCTCTTAAGTTTCAAATTACTAATACCAATTAGCTACTTCTAAATTTGCGTTAACCCTCGGAAGAGTCATTTTCACCCATAGCAAAATTTCAAGAAGGAATTGAACTCTCAACTATACATATATATTTCATATTTTTCTTGTTTATTTACATTGGATACGTAAAATAGGCGTGTTTCCTGTACCAAACAAATCTGAGCCGTCTGACTTTATCGCTGTTGAGGCAAAATGTCCCTGCATCGTCGTACGATGGTTAAAATGTATTAGTAAGATACGTAAAATAGGCGTGTTTCCTGTACCAAACAAATCTGAGCCGTCTGACTTTATCGCTGTTCAGGCAAAATGTCCCTGCATCGTCGTACGATGGTTAAAATGTATTAGTAATTGTTCGGTCATAAACGGCGAAACAGTTTTGAAAAGACCATAGGAGAATGAGTTTACGACGTGTCCAAAAATCGAAGACGAAAACTCGCGCTAAAACTACCTGGCGACCAGAATACCGTTACTGTACCCCAATATAACAAATAGTTTGCAAGAATTTCCCTACTCCTTCGACAACACCATCACCCCCGAAAACACAAGAGACCAGTCGACACACTTGAACCACCTCCTGCACAACTTAAAAACGAATCAGAAACAGACACCAAGGTTATAAGACAGCATACACGGCGACCCTTAGGGCAGATACAACTAGAGACGACGAGCAAACATACAAGTAGATACACAGACAGCCACGCAACACATATTTGTAATGTACAAAGTTTGGAACATAAAGTGTGGTGTTTCATTTTTCAATCAAATATACAGTCCACTAAATGCAAAACTACGTCAACGCTGTGACACACCATACAGTAATGTCATCGTTAGTGAACACAGTCCTAACGAAACGGACTCGTTTTGTTATGATGAGAATTCTAAGGCAATCTGATTTAGTTGATTGGATGCATCTAGAGACTCCAGAAACTGGATACAAATTTAAGAATCCTTTTTGTGAGTTACAAATTATTAACACTAATCAATTCTTCCTAAATTTTTATTAAAATGTATCAGTAATGATATCTCCTTTTGATGGACCTCGGTTTGTTCAAATAGGAGAAGAAATTAGAGTGCAGAATTAATTCTTACAAAATGCCTATCAACGTGAAAAACGATCTATTGTCAAAGTACGTATTTACAAAATTTTATCAAAAAACCATAAACTAGTTTTTATATCAGTTGCCTTCCTTAAACTCATGTAAAGCTATTACATTTCAAACGAAGCATCTGAAATTCTCCGGATACATTCTTAAAACTACAAACCTTCTGCATGCGTATAAACGTGAAAATGGACTTTTTGCATTTCCCTAAATCCATCGAACCATACTTCATCACACATTCACCAGCCATATCTTCCAATCGAACCCATTTGCATCTTTCTCTCCCCGTCACCGAAAGCATTTAACAATTCACAACTGCTCCTCGCTGCGTGCGCCCATCAATCGCTTTAATCATCGCGGCTCCGTACTCGAATCGTGGATCCACGTTCAAAAAGCTGATACAATATCAATCATCTCTACTCGTAGCGGGCGATCTCGCGGCAATAAATCACACTGTTGTCAAACCAATTTGCCCCGATCGTTCTGCCGTTCGATTCCCTTCGTCGCGTTCATTTGTTGCGCCCAATCCTGCACACGAGCCTTCGTCTCGACGTTAAATACGACCCGTGGGCCACGTTCGTACCCTACGAAAAACGAGCTTCCATACGATCCTGCGACCTCAGATTACCCTAACCTCGACCGCGAAACACGATCTTCAACGCTGGAACTGCCGGCCGAGTCAAAATGACCCATTAGCGACTTTCCAAAAGTGAATTTTTCGTGTGAGTTAAACTGTGATTGGAAAATTCGATTCGTATCGATACAAATAGAAGCATTGAACGTCAGAAGATAAATTCGGAAAGTTACAAACGATAATACTTAGGGTAGCAGTGTTGATATTTTATAAACGAAGCAAGATAGAGCTCTGTGTCCCTTGTAAGTAATATTAGAGAAGCCAGGAGAACAATTGTCCCAAAACAACACTTTTTCTTATTTCTCAAGATCGGTCTCACCCATACTGCACTCTATCCGGTTTAAGAATAACCTCGCTCTCGGACCGATTTTCGCCCGTTCTGTGCAGTTCCCGCAGTTAGAGAGCGTAGCAGAGGGTAAGACGGAGAAAAAACGTAGGCGGTTATGTGGGGGTTTGGACGTTCTAGCCCTGCCTTAGGCACGTCCCATGCGCGAAGCGAGGTTATTCTTAAATTGGACAGAGTGTAGGTGGACGTTCTGAGACCGGCCAGTTGCAGTGCCAATGTTTTTTACTGAATATCATTGTTCCGTCGCGCAGGTACGGAACCTGCCCTGCCTTAGGCACGTCCCATGCGCGAAGCGAGGTTATTCTTAAATTGGACAGAGTGTAGGTAGACGTTCTGAGACCGGCCAGTTGCAGTGCCAATGTTTTTTACTGAATATCATTGTTCCGTCGCGCAGGTACGGAACGTGTGGGGTCTTCGTTGACCGGGTTTATGGCACACTCGCACGAGAAGGTTATTTTTGAGAACAAAGACGCTGCGTAGCTCCGCGAAAAAATAAGTCATTTCTTACAGAACATTGCCATTAGAATTTCGACTTTTCCGCGTCCTCAATAACCGAAGACGTGTTATAAACCAGGGTTCCTGAAGGATCAATCCACACGCGCGTATAACGGCACTCTCGGCCGAGGGTTGACCTGGCGGGAATTTCCGACGCGTCACCGAAGGACAGCGAAGATTCCACGCACCCGCAGGTAGGGCCCCACTCCTTCCAAGGAAAAGCGCGCTAAGGGCGCGATGGAAGGGTGGGTGACACTCAAGGGGCACGTTGATCGGTAATTTGTGTGTACGTGAAACACCAATCAGCGTGCCTTCTTGCACTTGGCGGGGGAGTCACTTCGGACTCCACAAAAAATCGGCGATCGAGAAGGATTCGCAAAAATTCTCTCGAGCGAATAACATACATCTTCAGCTGTACGAGGAGACACATCAGAGCCGATCATTAGAGTCAAACGAAATCGAGACTTCACCATTTGCGCTCGACCACGTTCTACTACGTTCGAATAGAATAGATATCAAATTAGTTATCCAAGATTAATTTGGCGGGTGACTGCGAGTTCTTTTGAACATCACAAAGGAACGCGACGCGACAATCGTAATAAATACCTTGATTTGTCGCATAACATAATTTATGTAAATATAAAAAATATAAAAAAAAAATTAAAAATAAATTCGTAAAGCTACAAACGACAATACTTACCAGCATCGAACATTCACGTTTCTTCGAAAGTTGCTAATGGGTCGGTAGTTCTACTGTTAAAAGCCTTCCTTCAAGCCTCCACCGGCAAAGCTTTCACGCGGCTTGTTCAAAGCAAACGTAGGCCTCGCGCATATCGATATCGGTCTTTATTACATCGAGTCACTTACCAAGCTCGGCGTATATTGCATTCCTGTCGGTCCATTTTCCATTCTACGATCGGGCAAAAATATGCGGAGACCGTGCTTCACCGTCTGCTGAAAGCTGGAAAATCGACGCGGAGAGAAGCTGGCGCGGAGAAAGAGAGTCAATCCGGGAATTGATTCCTCGCGAGACGCTTCTCTCTCTCCCTCTTTCGCTCTGGAGAACGCGCTTATTCAAGAGATTGCCAGAGTTCCCCTTCGCCGTTCTCCGTCTTCTTTTCCACGATGCTTTTCACCGGGAAAACGTCCTCCACCCGTCGCGATAAATTTCCTCGCGAGGATGCGCTTTTGTGCGGGCTGACTCGCGCGGACCAGACCAGTTGTCGCGAATTCGCAATCGCGTGAAAAATTGCCGATGCTACCGGACCAATAGGCGGCTCGATCCTGCAAGGACGTGAATATTCTCTGCGATGGTACACCGGCTTTATGATTGCTTCTGGAAAAAAGATATCGCGCTATGAAGTTTTGGGAGAATTGGAGATTATCGTGTGCTAAGGACATTATAAATTCTTTTTTAAAGTGCCATTCGTGAGTTAAGAAATATATGTGTATGAAATTTTATAAATTTCTTTTTTAAAGTGTCACTCGTGAGTTAAAAAGGATATGTGTATGAAATTTCATAAATTTTGGGAAAAGATTGAAATCTGGCAATTATACGATTATTTTTTAAAGAGGTAATTGAATTAACGACGAGCTTCGTTTGAGTAATTTTTGATATTGGGAATTACTAATTTTTTTATTTTATAAAAAATAAAAGTGTCATAAGTATAACCCTTACGTCACTAACCGTATCCTTTTACACACTTTCTCTCTTAAAATATTTGATCTTTCCAGTAGAAGATTCGAACGTCACATTTCTTATCCGTGCTTGCTTGAAGATTAGAATTTTGTTATCAGAAAATGACTAAAATTTGACAATAAAGTAGATGCCAATTGCGATTACTGACAGAAGGGTTGATAATGAATATTCAACTAAAACCACAATTTTATCGATAAAATTATTTCACATATCTGAGTTTTCATTAGCGAAAGAATTAATAAAAACGCTAAACAAAAAAAGGACAATTTTTCACATTCTATACCCTAATTTCTATAAATTCACAATTATATTTCTAACAGCTTTTACAAACGCAAAACCCCACTAAATCCCATAGAGCCACATACTCTCAGCTACCTTCCACAGACCCAATTAACTTCCACTTTTCCACCCCTGTTCTCTTCAACGACACCTCTATCCAGCCTCGATTACCAACGGAATAAAAGTCCCTCTCAAGACCTCCGACGATATCCTGCAAACCTCCGTGCAAATGTAGTCAGAAATTTTTGACCATCCACAGCTCACGAACACGATCCTCGAGATTGAAAAAGATTCTCGGTTAAACGCGCGTAACGAAAACTCTCCTCGACTTTCTTCCATTCATCTGCACGCCTATTCGAGGATCTTTTTTACCCGTGCTTTTCACCCTGGAAAACGTCGTTATACACACTATAAGTTTCGCGTTCGAGAGGGCCGTCGCTCGGATTCAGCCGATTTGTCAGGTGAAAAGCGAGGACAAGAGGGGGCGAGGGGTTGGCTGGTTTCGAGAATCTCTGGTAATGATGTTCCCGTGGCCTCTCGTCGCGCGGATAACTCGATCTTCCCGGGAGAAACTAACGTCGACGCGTCTTCGTCGCGTCCTCTCTCTCTATCTCTCTCTCTGTGTGAATGCCGCTAGGAAATTCATTTAAAACGACGCCGCCGGAGAATTATGCCCGCTAAGATTCCGTGGTTGCGCGTGTAGTTTGGTCTTTGCGACGTTTAATGATTTCACAGTACGTTGATGGCTCGTAGCCGGCTTCCCTCTTTAGACGATTTCACGTCTGCCACGTGGAAGAGGAGAAAGTTGAGGAGTCTGAGTGTCACTGTATGGTTTGACGGGTTGTTCGGGGATGAAAATTCGTCGCGAGGGAAGGTTGAGGTGATGCGAAGAATAAGGAGAGTCTGGATGAGGTTTGAATTGGAGATTTTCTGGGGAAGAGGAGATAATGACTAATACTTCTAATGCGATAATTTGTTCAGGATAGAATTCTCTACTTTTTATTGCAGTTGTACTAAATTTAAGACATGTTGCATTTGCGTTTGCAGGAAATAAAATATTGAATTATTGCTGTTTAAGTATATTCAAGTTTTTAATGGAAGATGAATACAGCTACTTAACAGGTTAATTAAGAAATAGACTAATATTCTGCATAATAATTTTTTTAAATTGCTTAACTGACTAATTAACCATTTCGTTGCTATTCGCACTTTAAAGGAATTTTCAAAAATTTTCTCGCACTGTACAGTTTGCGCTTTTTCGTGCACTTTCACTCTAATTTAATCCTTTATCCTTCGAAACTACAAATTTTGCGGCTGCGGTTGAACATCCACCGTCTGTCAATCAAAATCTTCTGCAGCGAAAGGGTTAAAAACACCTGATTGCTAGCCAATGATTCTTGTCACAAACCTAAATGACACATAACATTTTCGATGTTTTTATTTTCAATTCTGATGAAGTTAGCAATGTTAGAGAAATTTTGGAACTCATTGTCGAATCAATTGTACACATCTTAAACCCAAAAGTCTCAATTAATAATTCAATCAATTCAACTCAAATAAACCTCAAAACTTTCATTAAATTAATATCCCTTTCCACTTTGCCGTTTTAATTTTGCCACATTTCCCATACTCCCTGAACTATCCTCCACGTTCCTTAAACGATTCAGAATCAAATAACGTTTCATTCTCGCAACACGAATTCCCAGGAGCAACCACATCATTAAGCCGCTAATGAAGCTACTAATGAAACACTGATACAGCATCAACGAAACATCCGGATCGTTTTCCAAAAGGAAACAGTCTACGCGCGGTTTCTCGAGTTTTAAGCAGGCGAACTCGTCGCCGTCGGCGTCAGTGTACCGTTTCATCCGACGAAATTATTTTCGAACGTGCACACGCTCGTCGTCGTTCCATGGTCGCGGCGCGTCGTTATCACTAGTAGCAGGTTACTATCTTAATTAGACTGTTAACAGGCGAGGGGTCGTCTGCCGAGGAAGATCGCGTTTCCGCGAAGCCAATCTCGGGTGCACGGTTTCCAGTGAGCCAACGGAGGCCGCGCTGCCTCTGTGGCTTCAATTTCCAAGCGATCGCCTCACCTTTGCTCCGAGGATCAACGTGTTTCTGGCGACGTGACCTACGTCGCTGACCTTAGCTCCACGATTGGACTGCTTCGATTAGCAGAAGACTGGCCTGAGTGGATTATCAGAGGAAACGAGTGGGCTTTGGTGATGTGTGTGATAAGAAAAATGTGAAAATTTCGTTTGTGAAGAGTGAGGCGAGTGAAAAGTTGAAATTTTCTATCTTGGAAAGGTGTAATCTTACTTGTGAAAAATTGAATTTGGAAATTTTTGAAATTTACTACTTTGAAAAGGCATTCATGAACAGTAAGGCAAATGGAAAATTAAATTTTGAAATTTTAAAAATTCTCTAAGTTTGAAAAGTAATAAGATTGGAAATTTGGAATTATTTAACCCTTTAACTGCGGCACGCTTTAATAAAAAATTGTCCACTGTGCGCGTCACGATTTTCGTATACCACTGATTGAGGTGTTCTCGTTAAAATCAAAGGAGAGTGCTTACCTGCAATCATGAAAATAATTCGCGATATTCGCTTACTTCAACAGTTCTTATTCGGAATACTCAGAGAAATTTGAGATTACAGTGTACCACATTTCATTTACACCAGGATGCAGCGAAGAATAGGAGAAGTCGGAACCGAAAATTTTCCAACCGTGGAACTCTAATTCCAAATTGGACACACGGACTGATGACATTTGCATTTCCATCAGAAGTTCGAGATCCGATTTCGATGCATCGACGCGAAGCCTCTCGCGGACCTCCACGGTCACTGATTAAATTGGAAAGTCGGGAAAATCAGTGCATCACGGCTGCTCTACTGAAATTAGGGAGAATTGAGCATGGAGCGTATCGAAAACGCGTTCCGACGCAACTAACTGCTCCACGAGGAGAAGCTTTCCTGTATTAAACTGAGAAACTTGCGGAACGTGGCGATTGAATTGTTCGATGTACGAAATTGCAAAGGTACATTAGCAAAATATACAAAAATATGAAAAATAAATATACAATACACAGATCTCCTCATCTTAAACTTATTTTTTAATGCACTGCACTGAGCCAAAATTAAAAAACCAATAATCCACGCGTTAAAAAGCCTAATTGTTAATTAATAAGATGGAACTTTTTATTTTTAACACGAATAACAAAGAATAAAATTTCTATTTTATTTTATTTTCTGAAAGTTTACGAGCCACTATAGTCGATGCAGTTAATTTTATCATATTATCTATATTAAAACTGTACAATCTTTTTGAAAACTTTTTCATAGATTCATACATCATACTAAACATAAAAATTTTTCCATTTACCTAATCGAGCTAAGTTGCACTCGAGTTGACTATTTTAATAAATTTCATTACACAATATAGTCGTACAAAATAAACACCAGAGAATCAAGTCCCACAAAATTTCCTTATCACAGTACAATCAATCACTTGAAGACTATGGACTCATATGTGCGTTCATAAAACACTACGAACACAATCAACAACTTAATATTTCTAAGCAATAAAAATAATTGGCTCGCCATAAACTCGTACACCTGTATTTAAAAAAAAACTACAATTTTGTAATGATTATGCGTAACAAAAAGATTGAAATAGTGAGATATTTAGTTATATGTTCCCAAATAATTAGTAGGAATCGCGCCGTCTGTATTGATGGTTCTCTCCGAGAGTGCGCCTCAGTCAAAAGGTTCACGTTTACGCTGGTGTTCCGTACGACAAAAGTTACTTTTCATAGCTGCAATGGTTGGGCTCGCGTGGAGCCTACATTATTTATTACTCAGACCTTGAAATCTACCAACTAAGTAGCTGGCAGGTACTGTACGACAATTTTTCGTTCGCTGCAAATTACAACTTTTTTATTCCTACCAATTATTTATCTTTATGAGAAAATTTCAGAAAAACCATTTGTCCCCTTTTATCAAGCACCCTTTGTACTACAAATTACTTTTTTCAAATTTCATTTTTACCAACGTTAGCCCAAGTTATAGTACAAAAACTTGGAGTGGTACTGCACGACTCTCCCCTATCTCAGTATCTCAACACAGTCCTCCGTCCTCGAAAGGTTAATAAATAAAAAATTAAAGAATAAACACCTAATAAACTAGATGACCTAAAAAAAATAGAACATCAAACAATCACCCGAAAACAGAACAGTATCTCCCACGAAATCCCAACAACATAACAAACTAACGTCCAGCATACCGAAAGATCCTCGAAAATCGTCCGAAGAACGACCAGAGCCGAGAGGGAGACAGAGATGATTCCCAGGGTTGACAAGCAGCGTGTTTCATTGTACGAGAAATAAATAGTCGGTCGTAAAAACAGTCTCAGTGGGTTAATACGGTGTCGCTGGACCGGTTCGAAAGGCCGAGTGTGATGCAAATGAGCCGGGACCCCCCACGAAACCCGTTAATGAGACGATTTAGCCACGAAATCGTGGAGCAACCTCGCAACCGGTGGAGATCCCGTATTAACGCGATATGACAGCGAGATAGATGTAACCCCTGTCAGAGTCGTGAAGGCGTGATGTTGCCACTGCCTCGACAAAAGGTGCAGCCGTGTTAAACGCGGCATAAATCTTCCGTCCAATAGGCCACTCTCTCTGACTACAGTGTCTCGAACTAGTTTCCGGTATAAGTCGCCTCTCCACGATAAGTCCGTACGATTTTAACGACTACGAAACGGACGTTGGCTCCTCTCTGCTGTGTGCAGTGAAAAAAGATCGCTGGATTAGGCTGGCGAGGAGAGGGACTGGAAGCTGGATCGCTTCACGTTAAGCGATTATGTTGATACTTGCGAAGAGAAATAGGGGAATTGTGGTAGAAATTTGTATTAACTTGTATTTAAGACGTTGACAAATTTCTTAGTCGTAAATTTTACGGTGAAATAAGCCAGTGTTTATTGGAGTGTCGAAAAGCGTTGAACATTTTCGTTGAGGAATCTAGGAGTTTAGAGTAATTTTCGTTTGAATTTAGAAAACGATTTTCATTCATCACTGAAAAATTCGAACTTTCATATTGTATGACATAATAGTTTACAATTATTGAAATATTTTATTTAGCATGTTCTGTGTTCGAGTGACACTGAAGTATGCTTAAAAGCGTCATAATTCATAAATAAATGGGTCACAATATTATTGGGCACTGGAACGTCTTTATTGGACATTTTTGAATAAAAAGTAACACAAACTCCTCTGGTTTATTTGAGGACAACTTAGTACAATAGAGAACAGTTATTCTAATAAATCGATTAGTATCGGTCAGTAACTACTGACCATTTTCTTAATTCCGAAATGAGCACCAGTAGGTCATCAGATTATATATAGTGCTCGCAAGAATATTATTAAACATTACATAAACAAGTAAAATCGAATGTAATTACTTTTTTATACACATAAATCACTTTTTAATAAAACCTTGTATTGTCCTATAATACATACAATCAAACTGTCAAAAAAAAAAAGAAAAGAAGGAGCCAATGAAACAATCTGCCACCCCTAAAAATACATCTCTCCTTCATTTACCCGAAAATTCAATCTCCATATTCCATGGTGCGCCTTGTGAAGCACATTTTGTCGCACGTGTCGCGACGTTTCTATCACGAAATTCGACGATAACACACGAGCGGAAAGGGTCGCGCAGGAAGGAGAAGAGAGGAGCGGTTCCGATCAGCGATGGTCTCGCGAATGTTTCCAGCGGAAGCGGAGGCAGCAACAAAACGAGAAAGAGAGAGAGAGAGAGGTAGAATCGGTTGCTCGAGCCTCAACCGTCGGCGAAATTATATGCGGAATCCGTTCCCTATGGAAACGGGTTTCTATGGGCTCGTGCGAAATACCGGGTGTCTTGACAAGAGCAATTTATCATGCTCGATCTGTATTTGCATACGTCGTCAAAGGGCCCCGTCGCTTACGCCGGGGACATCGCGTAGTCGAGTGCCTTTTGAAATTCGCGTGTTTGCGAATACTCCTCTCCTACCTCCCCTGCTCTCTCCCTATCTCTCCGCATCTCTTTATTTCAACTCGCTAGCTTCCGCGTCTCCCTCCACGTCCTCGTTTCATAAATCTCTCCCTCCCTCTCTCTCTCTCTCTATTTCTCTCTCTTCGTTCAATGTACATACTACGAAAATTTCTATCGTTCTACTTAACTTCGTTCGCGCTTATCCGCCTCCAGATCGTCGAAACCCTTTTGTGTCGCCTGGTTTCGCTCGCGATAACTCCTCATCTAACGTGATCATCGCGGACAGAGAAGACCCTTCGTTCTCTTTGAACGGTCAGGTGTGCACAGTCTGAATCGTAGACAGAAAATCGTGGACAGGCGTTCTCTTTTTTGAGGAACAGACCTCCTCCTCGTTTCAGAGGCGAACGATAAACGAGATATGAACTCGTTACGCGTACAGAGGCCTCTGATCGACCTAGGAACCTGATCTCGCAGAACGATGAGGGATCATCGCGGATCTACGCTCCTTTCAACGTCGTCAGCTTGACGTCGGAAAGGGTGGTCCACCGTTGGACGCGGGAGATGATGTATTTCGGTGTCCTGGGTTTAGGTTGGTGTGCGTTTACACGAGATCGTGGTGAATTAAACAGCGGTGTTTAAGGGTGATCGTATCTGTGGGACGGCGGTGGTTCGTGGACAAGATTTATTAATTTATGTATATACAGATACATCAAAAGTTTGGGATCACCTGTTAATTGACACCGATATTGAATCTGCTGCTTTACTTTGCTAAGATAAAAAATCTGCTACTCTTTCTTTGTAGATTTGGAATACATTTCGAGTGATTTAAATGATAGGAATTTGGTTAAAAAATTCTTGAAGTTGCTAACTCTGCATTAGAAATTTTTGTATAACTTGCTATGCGTAGTGATCCTAAATTTTTGGCTGGAAGTGTATGTCACTTGCTTATTTTTGCTTTCGCGAATGACTAACTGTGCGACTTCCTCGTTCGTTTTTTTCCAAAATAATGCAAACGCATATGTCACGCTCGAGTCTCGCTTTGTGCCGTTTGCCGCTGACAAACGTCGCAATATCAGCTGAAAACGGAGGCACCGCGTATCGTCTGCTGTGTAATGCTTCTAATCCTTTGAAATAATTGAATATCGCGAATTATTTGTATGCTTTCATGCGTGAAATTAATGCACATTTCTGAAACGTCCCAGCTTCTGACACGTAAAAATCGTGTCCCACCTAGAGAATAATTATCCATTAAAGGATCAAATCGTAAAGTGAATCATAGAAACTTCTACTTTCCTCGGATAAGTTTACTCGTGAACGGATCGTATTACACAAATTGTCGCGTGTTTCTTCATAAAAGAAAAAAAGGAGGATTCGTCCTATTCTTAATAGCGAGATATTGGACGTAACAAATCGTGGTAGGACAGAGGGGAATCGCCATTAATCTTCGATCACCGTTGGTCAGGCCCTGAATGGCGAGGATGACGCGACTCGAAGGATCTTCATCCTGCACCCTTCGCTCTCAACCGCTGACCAGTGTCCAGTTTCGTTCCCATTCAAGTGTCCCGAACGAATCGGGGATTACGATTGTCACGCCTCTCTCTCTCTCTCTCTTCTCTCCTCGCTGAAGAACGTGCTGCAGAGTCCTCGATACAGATAAGTCATGGCCTGTCGTTTTTCTTCTCTTTCTTTCTTTCTTATATTTTGCGCGTTTCCTTTTTTTCCTTTTTTCATTCTTTCTTAAGTTATTTAACATGGAGAGTGACGAGCCCCTCTCTTCAACGGACACATCAGTGTCGCTAATCTCGCGGGACAATTACTCATTTACATGCTGTCCTAGCCTTCTTCCAGCATTCGACCACTTGTCTCGAATGTCATCTGTTCTGATGCTGTTAAGAGGTTCGTGTGTGACGAGGCTCGCCTTTACAGCTTCGGCACGTACCGATTTTTCACGTTGTTATAGTAACAATGAAACTCTTGCTAGCTCTGGAAACGTTTCTGTTTAAGTTCCCATGCCGATCTACCGTTAGAGACTTGTAATGCAAAGTGAGTACCAGTACTGATACCCTGTGTGTTTCACTTTTTCGAAATGGGAAACGAAGGTGTTTGAGGAAGTACGGTCGTTAACTGTATAACGCCATGTGACTTGAAAGTTACGGTGTTTTTGTTGTCTGTTGTTCAATTAGTACAATATCACCAGTCGATTCGTTTTGTAATAATTATTAATATTTGCTTCTCCCATTGGAGATGTAGTATTTATATGTCTCAGCTGATTTCGACATCTTGATTATCTCGTTATTATTACTCAAAGCGAAATATGTTTCAGATGAAAGTGAAACTTTTCCACTCATGAACGAATTAACAACACCAGAATATGCCCCCTTCGACACCGTTTAAATTTCATCTGAAACATTTTCCGCTATGAGTAATAATAACGAGAAAATCAAGATGTCAAAATCAGCTGAGACACCCTGTATATTATATTAGTGTTTCCTGATTAGTGGTTGTGGTGAGTAGAGATGGGACTATCTATTATCAATATGTTATCGATATCCTATTAATTCTTAACGATATATCGATAATATCGTTAAGACGAATAGAGAGAGAAGTCACCGAACTTGACTCAAATAGAATGTAGAAGTAGACGTGCGACTATCGATAAAGTTATCGATAAATGTCGACAATATCGAAATGTTCTCAATATTTCGGTATATCGATAATGTCGTTAAAATATCGTTAAGGCGAATAGAAACGACTGAGGCAGACTGCAACACATTAATCGAAATAAAATCATTCAAAATCTACTTATTTTCATTTGAACTTATTGCAGACAATATATTAGTGTATTTTGACCGTAATCGGGTTACAGAGAGTTAACTATAGTGTACGAATAATCCATCTTTTAGTATAATTAGTTTCTTCCGAATTATTGTAATTGGAGCAACAAGACAGACCAACACGATCTAACAAAATTTGATGATAAATCAACACTATCCATCAGTAGTTCAATATTTTCCCCATTCACAAACCACAAAATATTCCTTCTGCCCTTTAGACACCCACTTTTGAGTTCAATATTTTTCACAATTCCAGACTAGCAGCGTCGAATATTAATTACCCTTTAAACAACAAAAGACCTCGACGAATTAAATTGCTCGAAACCTAAAAAAAAGACTGTAATACCCTCTTCTTCCAACAAAAAAAAGAAAACGAAAGAGCTACAAACTACCTATGCATACGAACACACCTCTCTCTAAAATCTGCTCAACATTCATCTCGAAACGATCCATCTGAAAGCCACATTAATCCTGCAGACACCGTAGTGTCTGAACTAGCCTGCCTGCCGCCTGTTTCTCTCCCCCCTGACGAACCTCTCAAGCACCGCTTGAACGTCGCGAAATTCGAGCAGCCATTACTCACGAGGCCTGGCCTGGTATCTTTCGGTTAGATTCGTCGGTCAGCCTCGAAACGACGACGAAACAAACGTTCGGTCACGCCTCTCTCGCGCCATAGGAGGTGTCCGGCAACTCCTCTCGATAGCAGATAAGTCATGCTCTTTCATTTTTCATCGTCCACTTTCACAAACGGTCGCGACGAAAAAGTTCCTTGGTTCAGAGCACGTTCGAGGACTTTTCCACCGGCGCGAGTTTTATCTCGCGTTTCCACCCTTAATTTGATTAATCGTGGAGGATCTTGACCCTCCTGTTTCGGTATTAATCACCTTCCGGTCGTATGCATACATGGCCGCGGCATTAAAGCTGGACGTGAATGAGAACCGACTGCCATTTGTTACGCGACCGCTTGTTTAGAGAAGCTTTACACACTCGACAGAACCGGCGAGCTATTTCGTGTGCTGCGCCGAGAATTAATGGCGGATTAATTCGACGAATCCACGCGTAAAGAGACCTGACCAAGGTGAAGGCGATTCGGTAGGTAGATCGAGTTTGCTCGCTGCTCGGTTTTTCGAACCGATCAATTGTTGCTTTATTCTGGTTCTGCGTTTGCTTGTTTCGTTTCGGGGATCGACGAAGGGGTGAGGATGATTCCTTTGGGGAGGAAGAGTTGGGTTGTCGCGTTTCTGGTTTCTCGGGAGCTGCCTTTGAGAGAGATCTGGTTGGAGATGGATTCTTTGTTTGTTGGAGAAAGTGGCGAATGTGATACACCTGTCCCCCGATTTACACGGATGATCGGTTCCTCAGAATACCGTGTAAATCGAATTCATGGCTTTTTGTATGAAAAACCGTGTAAATCGGGGAAAAAACAAAATGCGCATAATTAAATTCATTATTTCAAATGTAAAATAAAAATGAAGTAAAAATGAAAAAGAAAAAATATTCAGGGTCAGGGTTTAGTTTCGATCGAGCGATCGATGAAGGCGAAAATGAAAGATCCGCGGCGGCAGCAAACTTTACGTTACAATATGAATGCTTTTTGTGTGCAAAAAAGGGGGAAATTCCCTTCATTTTTTGACGTTAAGTTTTTTAATAAACTTTTATTTTTAACAGTTTATATTTCTGAAAAGCCGTTATTTTGGAAACCGTGTAAAAGTGAAATCGTGGAAATAAAGTACCGTGTAAATCGGGGGATAGGTGTACTTGCAATTGCAGACGATACTCATTAATTTTTCATTGAAAGTATCGAATTTTAGAGTTAATCTATTCTACTCTTTGCAAGCAGATTGTAAAGTTCTCAACGTGACTTAGAATTCATTACTCACACTGGAAATAAGCCATACTGTAAGTCATATTTCTAGCCATCAGTTCACTCCACAATAGTCGCAGTTTCAAGAAGGAATCGCACTATCAACTGATCAAATCATGTCGATGATACGATTGAAAATATTGTATCGTTACGTCCGTAACCTCCAAGCCTAGCGAACCTCTCTTGTCTTCGGGGAAACCATAGAAATCCTACAACGGTCACACACTCTGCATTCGCCAAAACTCCTTCGGGCAGTTACAGCGAAAAGCCACTCAAGGGTAGTGCGATAAATCAGACAAGAACCGGGCGCGTCACTCGAGACTATGCGAGGCACCGGGTCGGAGTGGCACGCGTCTGGTTCATGTCATCGACATCCTTCGATGCCCCAAAAAAGGGGCAATTGTCTAAACTCGCTGTACTGTCCGGAAAATTCCCAAACTATCTATCCTTGTCTCGATCTTTCCTCCTCTAACCCATTTCCACCACCCCGAGGACAGGAGAGGGAAGCAGCTTAAAAAACCAACGCGCTTCCAGAGCTGACTCTCAGTTGTATATTCTTGCATTAAGGAACGCCTCTGTACAGAAACCGATAGTCGATAAACTTGTGTGAATTAAATCCTGCGATAGTCACTGTCGCCGCCCCTATCCCAGGTAAACTCCTTGAAAGGACTGACCGAAACCAGGAGCCCTGAGGTACGAAAGGTAATTTTGTTAAAACTCGTGACTTTGTAGATTAAGATGTCAGAACGAGATAAGGTCTTCGTGCCTAATGTCAGTTCACGACCGTGTTCAATCGCTAAAACAACTAAAGACCAAAATCTCTCGGTGCAGTCTGCTTCGAGAACAAGTTCCATTGAACTCCCCAAGAAAAATTCACCGTTTCTCGTCGGTAAATGGATCAGGTACTGAACGTTCGTTCTGGTTTCGTGTTCTGTCGAGCCCTTTCGTCACCAAGGGTCGAGTCCCTTGATTTACTAGCTGTTTATACCCTTTCCAACCCTAAGCCCCGCATTATAACCGTATTTATCCTAATAGTCCCGCCCGATCTTTAGCAACGTTTACCATGATTTACCGTCTACATCTGAGAACCATCGAGAAAGCAACAAAGAAACGTAAAATAAAAAGACGTGTCTCTAGTTTACACCGTGAAATGTCGATCGTAAAAACTTCGACTTCAATGACGTTAAATAGAAATCCCGCCTCTCTGAAAGAAACCCTGCTTATTCGAAACTCTCCTTGTAACAACTCGCATATATATACTTTAGAATATGCGACGGCGTTAATGATAGATTCGCGGTGTTGAACCATGCCGTACGGAACAAATGCAGGAGACAGTAATCACAACTATGCACTTTGCATTTTTTCAAGATACGTGGTAACGTGTAATAAAGGTTAACAAGTAGAAATTTAGCCGGTCGAAGCATAGCACAGTTTGCCGGTTGAATTAAGTATTGATAGGAAAAAAGGGGTGTATACACCCTTCGTGCGTTTCAGTTACAATGTACGATAGGTGAACGGTCGATAACATTCTGAGAATCGACAGCAATAAATTGATCAAACGAAAGTACCGTGTTGAGGAAAAATTATACACCGGGATGATGGAAACAAAAATCGACGGAGAAATCTTCTTTCCAAATAACAATCCTTCGAACGTTGTTGCACTACTCTGTGTATGTTATTATCCAGCGAGTAGATCATTTTTGCGAAACACGGTACTTTTGTTTGATCGCTTTATCGTTGTGGTATTGCTGACATTGGAGAAGTAAGGTAGAGTTTCGATTATCCGGAATGTTCCAGCGATCTTTTAACCGATGAAGACGAGTTAACGGGTTAGCCCTTTGACCTAAAACAACGTGTCAGTGAAGATGTGACCAAAATAGTTATATTTGTAATCCTAACTTTCGTTTGAATTTGCAAGATCAAGGATTCCTAAATGTAATTAATCTGTAACCGATTAGCTTTTGTAACCTGATACAGTACTAAAATAGAAAATGGCTGACGCTTATATGCGTAGTAAGAAAAGAAATGATTTTAGGTCTATTGGGAGTACCGATGTATTCCCTAACCCAAGCGACGTCTGTTACGCATGTGACACCTGGAAGATCAATTTTAAGTGAGAATTATGCAAAAGGGTACCCGGTCAATCACATAAGGGTTAATCTGTATTTTGCAAGCTTTCCTTCCCAATTCCCACAAATTGCAATTTGTTCAAAAATCTTTGTACACACTCTCTGTTATATTAATCCTAATTTCTAAAAAGAAACTCAAATCCTTTGGTCCAATTTTAAAAAACTTGCAATCTTCTAAATAGCGTCCAAATATTAACGAGAGTCGCTGTATATAATACGTCCCAATAGGCATGAGACTTCCGTGCAATAAAACACCGATAAAAAATCCAAGCTTGAATGGATATAGAGTTGATGGGCGATTGAGTCATTAGGCTCGAGTCGAGAGGAAGTCGGTAAATCAGGAGAGCCTCGGAGGACGCGGAGAATGGGGATGGAGGAGACGGTGGTTGCGGAGGCGATGGTGGAAGGAGCCGGGGATCTCCAGTAACAGGATGTAATTATGATCGGTGAGATACGTCACGTATAACCCCCGTATTGACGTCCACAAATCACGATGCACGGCCGGTATCTCACAAGCTCGATCCTCAAACTCGGCCGGCCTTAACGCGGACACTAAATCCAAAATTATGTATACGCGTCCGGCACGGACGTCGACGAGGATCCTCTGCGGGAAGGAGCGACGTACCGACGTCGAAAAATCTTCCTCGAGTAGAATGATTTATGAGAGGATCTTGGTCCACGAGACCAGGCGGTACCTTTGAAGGTAGTTGAAAATTTTATTTCCACGTGTGGACTGTCTTTTATGGAGAGTTTGCGGGTGACAAGCGAAAATTCGAGGATTGTTTTTGATAGTTCAGATGAGAAGATATACGCTACCGGCCAAAAGTTTCGAATCACCGAGCATTGCAATTTACACAAAAATTTGCAGAAAAAAATCAGCGACGTTGAGAATTTTTTATCGTTCGAATCAATTGGTGTGAGATAAATTGATAAAAGTGGAATTGAGATAAACTTGAAATCTATAAAAAATTGGCAGCAGATTTAATATTGATGATAAGTGGGAGGTGATTACAAACTTTTGGCCGGTAGTGTATGTAGTTTTGATGTTGAGAATTTTTTTGTAATATTGTTGGAATAATTTGATAATAGGGAGCTTCCAGTGTGACTTGAAGTTTTTAATATTGATTTAATTTCATTTTAATTTGGTACTTGTTATACTGTAACGTAAGGCTATGTTTAATTAGATATAGTTTATTTTTAGAAAATCATTGTTCTATTATAATAAAGTTTACTTTAAGAATACGATATTGCGACATTTCCCATATGGTGGAATATTAAAACAGCAAACTAACGATAATAAACTTGCCCGTTAAAACACTCGCAAAACAGGGGACTAAGAGTACATCATCAAGGTATTCTTCCAAATAGAACACTTGCCACCCAGAGAGTCTCAAAATAATTGCTACAACAAAATTAACCTACAATCCTTAATCTTCTCTAGTAAAAATTGAGACCTAATTGAAGGACGAACAATTTCAGCCTAAAAGAACCAGTGTTGATTCATTTTTCGTCTTCTACTCGATTGAAACGAAGAAAACAGGCGTCGACGGAAATTTCAAAGAATATTTCCAAACAGAACACATTCGTCACTATAACAAAACTAACCCACTACTCTGAGTCTTCCCGAACAAAAATGAAGACCTAACTAATCATCAAACTATCAATATTTTTCATTTCTCGTCATCCCTTATCCTTCCATAAAAACTAAATTTCCAAGAATTCTTCTTCGGCAAAAATTAGGAGCTGACTGAACAATGAACGATTTCAGTCTAAAATCATTTGTACTCATTTATTCCTCGACATCAGTCTCTGTAAAAACGCATAAAACTCGAAACAACGAAAACAAGCTTCGGAGAAAATTCCAAAGAATTCTTCTCCAGCAGAAACGAATACCTAGCCGAACGGCGAACAATTTCATCGAAAAACCACCAACGCCCGTGTATCCCTCATCATCGGTCCCCATAAAAACGCATAAAACTCGAAACAACGAAAACAAGCTTCGGAGAAAATTCCAAAGAATTCTTCTCCAGCAGAAACGAATACCTAGCCGAACGGCGAACAATTTCATCGAAAAACCACCAACGCCCGTGTATCCCTCATCATCGGTCCCCATAAAAACGCATAAAACTCGAAACAACGAAAACAAGCTTCGGAGAAAATTCCAAAGAATTCTTCTCCAGCAGAAACGAATACCTAGCCGAACGGCAAACAATTTCATCGAAAAACCACCAATCCCCTGCGCTCATAAAAACGGACGAAACTCGATCGAAAGGACGAAAACAGGCATCAGCGGGGAATTTGGTACGGCCGGTCGTCACGGCCGGCCAGTAATTCCAACTCGCTCAATCCGCCACGATAATTGCATTTCGCGATATGCCGAATCAGTGGATACGTGTCCGACTAGCCGTAAGGCATCCACGGAGCATCCGGAGCCTGTCGATCCTCTCTCCGTTAACCCCGTATACCAGTCGCAGGGCTACCTCCTGGCAGTCAGCCTTCGATTCGCGCTTCCATTCGGCTCCAGCTCTCCCTCCCGATAATGTTCACCATCATCCCCCTTCTGCATCTCTCTATGCTCACGTTTATGTGTTTATATCTGTGTGTGTGTGTGTGCGTATGTGTATATACGTGGGGAGGTTTCACCTATTAGTCGCCGTAGAACGGCGGTCCGACATCACGCGACTGCACCGACGAGCTAACATCAAAGCCAAAGGCATAGTTGCACTCTAGGGACACAGCCTATAACGTGGCGAGACCAGCCTGGCTGGTTGCAGTCTCTAACCCTCTGGTTGCCTCGAGGCGGACTCCTCGTTCACGTCGTCGTACAGGCTGCAAGCACCACAACGTTGCAGCAATTTCACCCTGAATCCTAGCCCACGAATTTCACAGGAGAATTTCAACCCCTTAATGCCGCCGATGGACCTCAGTCGATGTCATGTCTTTGAGGCTCGTTTACGACGCACCCTTCAAACCATTCACGTGGCCATTGGAGATGATGTCTTTGGTGATTTCAGGGGGTTTGAAAGGGTTCTCGGGGGTTCGTGGTTCCAGAGAAATTTCACGATTTTTCAGATTTTTCGGGATTTCGGGTTGGTTTGTTGTTGAAAGTTTGTAGGAAGGATTGTGGTAAGCGAGATGACGGTTTTGATAACTTCGGGACGTTTCAGAGGATTTTTGGAGTTTGATGGTTGGAGGGAAATTTGGGATGAGATTTTTTATCATCGAGAGAGTGTAGCAAGGATTGATTTACCAGGTGGAGATTATATCTTTGGTAATTTTAAGATGTTCGAAAGGGTTCCTGGCGTTTGACGGTTGCAGGGAAATTTGAGGATTTTAGAGATTTTTGGGGAATTTCGGATGGTTTGTCGTTGAAAGTGTGTAATAAGAATTGACTTGGCAAATGGAGACGATGTCTTTGATGATTTCAAGATGTCCCAAAGGATCCTTGGAGTTTGATAGTTGCACGGAAATTTGCAAATTTTAGACGTTTCTCGGGAATTTGTATCTTTCATCGTTGACAGTATATAGTAAGAATTGATATGACCAATGAGACGAAGTTTTTGGTAATTTCAGAATATTCGACAGGATTATTCCAGTTTCAAAATTAGAGGGAAACTTGAAAATTTTTCAGCTTCGTATTTGACGTTGTTTATCGTCCAAAGTGTGTAAAGAGTGACATGCAAGTGGACAATGTTGTCTCAATATTTTCGAGGTATTTGAAAAATTTAACAAGGCTTCTGCAGTTTCATAGTTGCAGAGAAATCTGAGAATCTTTCCACTTCCTGTTTCAGTACCTCCATTCTTGGAAATGCTTCGTAAAGATTAATCGGCAAATAGAGACAAAGATCGACAATTTTCAGCACGGATCCCGATAACCAAGGAAAAATTTCACAATTTTCCTTCTTTTTATTCCAACTCTTTTTATATAACAAAAATTCCGAGCTCGCGGAAAGTACGTTATAGTTCGCAGTGGGAAAGTGTAATTTCACGCGACACTTAGAACACGTCAGCTGACACGGTGTCGCGTAACAGGGAAACATTAGCGCTGAACTGCCCCCCGATGCATTGTTTGCAACCGAACCGCGTTCTGCGGAACGTCATAGAGACGCGGCATAATCTAATCGAAATGCACTGGTGGCGTAATGCATCACCGCTTAATTTAACCCGTCTCGTTTAACGACTGCACTTCGTTAAAATTAGACGAATGTCGATATCGAAATGACTCGTCGTCGACGTCGTCGTCGTTCGTACGATGAAAATTATTCCGCAGAAGAATGTCACAGTTGCAAAAGGGTGTCCGATGAAAATTTTATTAAGCCAATTGAAAGATCGAATGTCGAAACGGGGGAATGCAAACATTAACTGTACGGAAGTGACACAGCGGTTGACAGTGAAAACCGGAATTTATTCACCACAGGAACTCGAAACGGGGCAATTTGTTGCCCAAACCTGCAATCAGATTAATATACGGACAGAGGAAGCGGGGAGGTATGGGAAATCGTGGAAACTAAATGATACTTCCTTCCTTCCGTGACTTCTGCTCTTTGGTCACGCACTTCTGAGTCCGATTCTGTGCGTTCTTTTTCCTTTTTTTTCTTTTTTTCAATTTTGCTCGGTACTCTTTGTAACTGCTAATTATCCTTTCAGTGGAAATGATAGGAACGGTAGTGAAAAAGTTTGGAGAATTTCAATCACGAAGTTAATTACACCGCATTAAATATGGGATTTTAAAGAAATTTTCTGTGATATCGTTATTTTATTTTATTTATATTCTCAGTCACCTACTTTTGAATTCAATTTTTTTTTTAACAATGTAATTGCTAATTATCCTTTCAATGGAAATGATAGGACAGGTAGTGAAAAAGTTTAGAGAATTTCAATCACGAAGTTAATTACACCGCATTAAATATGGGACTTTAGAAGAATTTTCTGTGATATTATTATTTTATTTCACTCACGTACTTTTGAGTTCAATTTCTTTTTTTAATATTGTAATTGCTAATTATCCTTTCAATGGAAATGACAGTAATGGTAATAAGAGATTTTGGAGAGTTTGAATCACGAAGTTAATTATACTGTGTTAAATATACGACTTTCAAAGAAATAACATTATTATTTTATTTCACTCACGTACTTTTGAGTTCAATTTCTTTTTTCACTATTGTAATTGCTAATTATCCTTTCAATGGAAATGACAGTGAAGGTAATAAGGGAGTTTGGAAGTTCGGAGCACGAAGTTAATTATACTACATTAAGCATAACTTTGAAAACACTTTTGTGTATATATTATTATTTTACGTTGTTCACAGGAAGCTTCAATAAAACACATACTAAAGGCACACATTCTCCTCTTTAGTCACGTACTTTTATGTTCAATTTTTTTTTCAATATTGCAATTGCTAATTATCTCTTCAATGAAAATCATTCTAAATGTAATAAGAGAGTTTGGAAAATTAGTATCACGAAGTTAATTATACTGTACTAAGCATTATTATACGTTATTGCTCTATTCTGTTCACAAGAAGCTTCAATAAAACTCGCACGCCAAAGGTACATTTTGAAACGCGAACGCTCCTTCCAGAAACGGGCAAACACTTACGAGTAATAATGTAGCTCGAAACGGCAACCATATGTCGTCTCACGCATAATACAAAACCGTCCCCGGAGAGCTGCTACTCCGACTTGACCCAATTCGTTCCGTCTGGGTAACTGACCTAGCCTAACCGCTACTTAGTTTCCTTTTCTACCGTTTTACGCGAGCCCCGCGCAGTTTCTCCGAGGAAACAACACGTAAAAAAGAAGAGACGAAGAGAAGAATAGATTATATTCTCGAATAATTTCACTAGGCATCGGTCGAATAGAATTTTCATCGATCAACTATTATTAGGAAAGTAATGATAACCGTTTTAACGGTCGATAAAATCCCAACAGCAAACCACAAGTTGAATTCCCCCCCACGAAGACAGACTATAATTCCAACAGCCGTGATATCATGTGGAAAAAAAAAAGGAGGAAAGGAAACGACAGGGGTTGAACGAGATACGAATAACAGCATGTCAATTCGAACCGTATAATTTGACTCGATAATTAGCATTTACATATTTGGAGATTAGGACGAGGCATCGAGCGCGAAACTCGCCCGAGGAGGCTTGAAGTTGCTGGTAACCGTAACGATTTTCGCACGATCTGTAAACCGTGCTGTATGCACGCACACGCGTCTGCTCGTTTTGAAACGCGCTCCCCATTAGAATTATGCACTTACACGCTTCCGGTTCGAATTGAACGCGAAGGGCGAGGAAAGGGGCTCGGGAAGTGACGTAGAGGGGATGATGTTGGGGGGGGTTGGAGGAAAATGGTGTGGGGAATGGATGTAAATAATAATAATTTAATGGCGAGGGATAGAGGGAAAAGTGAGAATCAGGGAGGATGGAGAAGAAATTGAGAGAATGTGGAAAGTGAGGGAGAAGAGATGAGATTGAGGGTTGAGGAAGAGAGAAGAATGGTAAAGGAATAGAGAAAAGTAAGGAAGAAGTAAGTTTGACTTTAACCCTCTACTGTCGAGGCGGAGTCTCGGAGACTCCGTTGATTCTGCCTTTTTTGTTTTCTTCCATTCTATGTAGAACTCAGCGTTATTATATTAAAATGAAATTAATCCAACCAATCTAATCTATAACGTTCGTTAGGAAAATATGTGTTAAAGGTAAATCGGTACGAAAAGTTGTGAGAAATTACGTCCCAAAAACGGTGTCTCCACGGTAGAGGGTTAAACATGGTGAGAGAGGGTTGAAGCAAAGGGAAGAAATGCAGAATATCCAAAAATTGACGGAGAAGAGATGAGAGTGAGGGCTGAAGAAGAGAGAAAACTAAGAAAGAAGTAAATTTGACTTTAAAAACAATGAAAGAGGGTTGAAGAAAAGGGAAGAAATGCAGAAAGTCCAAAAATTGACGGAGAAGGGATGAGAGTGAGGGCTGAAGAAGAGAGAAAACTAAGAAAGAAGTAAATTTGACTTTAAAAACAGTGAGAGAGGGTTGAAGCAAAGGGAAGAAATGCAGAAAGTCCAAAAATTGACGGAAAAGGGATGAGAGTGAGGGCTGAAGAGGAGAGAAAACTAAGAAAGAAGAAAATTTGACTTTAAAAACAGTGAGAGAGGGTTGAAGCAAAGGGAAGAAATGCAGAATATCCAAAAATTGACGGAGAAGGGATGAGAGTGAGGGCTGAAGAGGAGAGAAAACTAAGAAAGAAGAAAATTTGGCTTTAAAAACAGTGAGAGAGGGTTGAAGCAAAGGGAAGAAATGCAGAATATCCAAAAATTGACGGAGAAGAGATGAGAGTGAGGGCTGAAGAAGAGAGAAAACTAAGAAAGAAGAAAATTTGGCTTTAAAAACAGTGAGAGAGGGTTGAGGAAAAGGGAAGAAATGCAGAAAGTCCAAAAATTGACGAAGAAGAGATGAAATTCATACTTGAGAAATAAAGAAAACTAAGAAAGAACAAAATTTAACTTAAAAAAGAAAAACAATGCAACGAGGGTAGAAATAATCGAAAAAGTTGAATCAAAGCCAAACTCGCGTTAACCAAACGAATGACACAGTGCATGCACAGCTCAACACCACAGTTAAAAAAAGAAATCTACAATAAACTCCTTAGTTAAACACCATCAGGAAAAATAATAAAAAGTACCAAGAGCAAGATTAATAGAAATTTCAAACGGCGAGGGAACCAGAAATCGTAAGAAACGAATTAAAATGGAAGAGGCAGTGGTGGGGTAGGTGACGCACGCGAGTCGAAGAAAAGCAAAGCAGGAAGGGCACAAAAGGAGACAGGGAAAAGGAACGGTCTAGAGTGGAATAGAAATAGAGAGGTGGAATAGAGCAAGTAAGAGTGAGAGAGGAACGTACGTTTTCGCGACAATAGGCAGGATGTGCGAAGGGTTACCATTGCAAATCACAATGGTGACCGCAAAACGCGAATGACAGGTTGAATAGACGCGGCTAGAGCAGCGTACCTCGAGCCGCGAGCACTATTATTACCGGCATCTTTTTCCTCCTTTATTCCGTTGGTTCTGTGGGAAAAACGGCGAGGGGTGAGTTCTTTAATTCGTTCGAACGAAGAAAAGAAAGAAAGGAAAGAAAAACGAAAGACGAAAC
>NW_017100481.1:672249-686243 GCF_001263275.1 Habropoda laboriosa | reverse complement strand
CGTTTCAGGGGCGGGGATCTCGAGTGTGTTCGATGGCTATATACGCAGAACCTCGGGGAAAATGAAATTACAGCGCTGGACAAAGGGCACAACCACGCGGAAAGCTAGACCATTTATCGGACACAAATGTTTGTAAATTTCTTCTAATTTTCTGGAGGTTCTTTTTATTCCTCACTTTAGATGCTCCTTTTTTCCTCTTCTCAAATTCTTCCTCAGTATGATCGAAATGAAGCTTCTGAAGATAGGCTGTGACCATGTGTGACTTATTGGGTGTACTGTACGTTTCAGTTTATTTATTTATCACTGTACTGCGTTATACAGTATTACTAGGTAATCTAATCGTGGTAGATTCGTTATTCGGTAACTTATACACCAGAGAGATTAATTTGAACTCACGTGTGCGGTGATTTATGGATTTGTTAATGGAGATCGTTTAAATGCGACACGTTTAAGGCCAATTATTTGGAATCGCCTGCAAATTTACGTTAATATTGAATCTGGTGCTAATACTTCATAGATTTGTAATTGACGTTGCAGAGAATAATAGTAATTTATTAGGTGTACAAATGAATTCGTGGCCCTTGCGATTAATCAGCTGTAACCTTACTTTCAATTCAATCTTTTTCCCCGCTGTGTTAGAGTTCTGAAGTTGCTTCTATTAGCAAAGCAAAACACTATCGGACTCGATGTGGCTAATGACATAACCTAAGATACAGTGGAGGACACTATGTCATCCTTTTTGCATTTCAACTTAAAAAAAAGTGCTCTTGAAGCGAAAGGTCTTTGGGATGGGAAATTCTGGCTCGTGCGGCTTATTCCCCAGACTTAGCTCCACCAGACTATTATCTCTTTACCGATTCAAAATTCGAAACATACGAAGATGTCAATAATAGCATTGCTGATTTTACACGTTCGAAACCGCCACCATTTTTTCGAAAGGGAATTCGCCAACTGCCCGAGAAATGGAATAAATGTATAGCAAATGACGGAGATTATTTCCAAGACTGAACTGTGTTTTTTTTTTTTTTTAAATAAATAACAAATCCACGAAACAAAAGCCACGAATTAATTTGTACACCTAATACCTTATTTCGATTGATTCGAATGTTAAAAAATTCTTGAGGTTGCTAACTTTTTTCTGAAAATTTTTGTGTAACTTGCATTGCACAGTGATCCAAAGCTTTTGGCCAGTGTATATTCTTCGATTAAAATTTGCGGTTGTTTCAACAAAGTATCGAAATAAACCAACAAATGGACGTGTTAATTTCTAATTTCTTGCGCTAGAACGAAAAACTGTAATCAATCATAATTTCTTCTCTAATAGCCATAGAAGATACTGACAGTAGAAGGTTAAGTAACCCGTATGAACCTGTACGAAGGTAGACAGAAGACGATCGACTTTCGGCATAAATTATCGCGGTATTTAGCGAGAATACTTGGCATGCGTACGATACATAATATCCTCTAATGTTCCACGGAGCGTAACATCGCACCCCGAAGCGACAGTGAAATATGAGCGGAGGCTCTTTCTCCGTGCTCACACACGACAATGCTCTCGAAATACAGAAGTGAAAGCTCAGGTGCGGCGACGCTTAATTTGAAACGCTTTCCCGGGGAAATTCGATGCTAATCACCGGCTAAAAGTCTGAACGCCAGCCCCAGAAAATCCTCGTTGCCGCGGTTTATTAACGCGGTGGTTGCTAATTGCACCGCGACACTGATAAGCTGTTCCGTTGATTGGCGAAGATTAAACGGTAGGAATTTGTAAATCCTCCAGAGACGATTCGAAGAATACTATGTCGCGAGACGTGAGAGGAAACAAGTGTTGTGTGATTTTTAAGAAAACGTGAGTTTCGAGTGGGAAGAATATTTTTAAACGTTGGAAAGAGGAGAAATTTTTTGGTAATAAAATTAGATTTTATTCTGTCTATTTTTTACTTATATCATTCTGCATATTTGCCCGTTGATTCTTTGCTGTGTCATTAGTATTTTTGCACAATGGTTATGAAGTGGAAAAAATATTTTTAAATATTGCAAAGAGGAGAAATTTTTTGGTAATAAAATTAGATTTTATTCTGTCTATTTTTTACTTATGTCATTCTCCATATTTGCCGATTAATTCATTTTTGTGTCGCTAGTATTTTTGCATAATGATTTACAAAACTAGCTTCCTAAGTACTCTAAGACAAAAATCTAAAAACATGGAATTCATCACTTGTTGCGTCGATTTACATTACAATAATGCAGAACCGTTTTTGCAAAATGTTGAATTATTACTAATAATAATGCGTCAGCTAGTAAGCAAAAATGAATCGTGTTGTGTACGAGAAACACTGCTATGTCGAAATAATATCGAAGCGTTAAGACGTCCTTCCGCGCCAAAGAAAATAAAATACGTTTAAGAGAATTCGCAGTGAGCACCATTTATTGTAACCCATTAATCCAATACAAAATAATCAGAAATTGCAAGCTGTGCGCCTAAACAGGATTCAGTTTATATTCCAAAGAAAAAGTCACACCTTCAATATATGAAAAAAATCGTTAAAAAATCGTGAAGGAATAGATATAGTAGACAAATGCAATCCTTGTCTCTTTTTCTTAAATGCGCAACAGACTTTCTGTCGTGCCCTTACGGGTTTTTTCCTTCACTTCGACTGCGATTTTCGAAGCTTTAAGACGTCCTTCCGCGCCAAAGAAAATAAAATACGTTTAAGAGAATTCGCAGTGAGCACCATTTATTGTGACCCATTAATCCAATGCAAAATAATCAGAAATTGCAAGCTGTGCGCCTAAACAGGATTCAGTTTATATTCCAAAGAAAAAGTCATACCTTCAATATATGAAAAAAATCGTTAAAAAATCGTGAAGGAATAGATAAAAAAATGTCTCTATCCACATATGTATTCAGCACAAACTGAAATGATCGAAAAAGTATAGAAAAAAACAAAAGATCATGTCCCAAAGAAAAGAAGGCACATTTTATTTCAGCGTGCCATTTTCAATATAAACGAAAAGAAGTCGTAAAACAATCGTGAAGTAAGAATTAACCTTGGTGCGTTCTTCCGTTCATTAACTCTGGGTCTTTTTTGACCCAAAGAGCCTAGACCCTAAAACGCACATAACCTTATGTGTAACAGTATTTGCTACCAGCAAGCCATATGAACTTACACAATAAACTTTCGATGCAATGTCAAGAAAACAAATATGGTACCAACAAAAGTTATTAAAAAAATAAGAAGGCGACGGGTCAAAAAAGACCCGAAGACCGCACTAGGGTTAATAAAAATATCTTTATCCACATACCTATTCATCACGAACTTAAATAATTAAAAAAAAAAAAAGAAGAAAAGAAAGAACGACATGGCATTTTCGACACACATAATCGGCAAAAAATTCTGAAATAAGTAAAACAAAAGATCACGATCCAAAGAAAAAAGGCATATATACTTCAACGCACTATTTCCAACATAAACGAAAGAAAAATCGTTAAAAAGTCACAAAGAATGTCCGCATATCTTTTCAACACAAACTCAAACGATCGAAAGAAAAAAAATATATAGAACACACTGTGATGCCCGGTTTGCTCCAATTCCTCGGAACTAGGAGCAGATATTGGGGTACCACTGAATTAAAACACTTAAGGATCGTCGTTGCGTAGAAACAGAACTACGTGACGTGCGCGTGGTAAAACAGAGAATGAACGCGGAAATGGAGAAAATGGGGCTATTTAAGGGTTCTGGGAAGATGGACTTTGGGTTGTGACTAGCGATCAGACCGATATCGAATCGACACTATCGATACTAGACCGTAAATTATGATACCGTATCGATTAGTATCGAAGACGTAAGTATGAAAAATATTGATACTCCTTTGATACTTCTATGAAAGTATCGATACCCGTTTGATACCTCTATGAAGGTATCGATAGTCGTTCCATACCTTTATGGAAGAATCGATACCCATTTGATACTAACATGAAAATTTCAATATCCTGTGGGTTCGTTGCTCCTCAAACCACACCAATCGTAAGCGTGAAATATGTGTTGAACAAGATTTATTTTGTCGATACAGAGTTTGATGGTAAATGTCTAGTTGACTCGAGTACAAGGTTTCCTCCAGTTCGCTGTCCCGGACTATCTGTTTTGTCCTTTTTCGGGCGTCCATATATACGCTCTTTTCCTGTGCGCGGACCGTGGAAAGTGCCCCATCGGTACACGCCTAATTTGCTCATTACTCTTGCCCCCTATTGGTGCGTGTTAATACTATTTTCTATTGGCGCGGGTCTAGGTGTGACTTACTCTCTATTGGCGCGCACTAGTTACACGCTACAATCCGTTTCATATCTACCGAAATTCTCGATAATCATTTAATATTTCACCGAAACGTTTATCGTTTTTTTTTTTTTCATAGAAGTATCGAACAAGTATCGATACTTTCATGACTACTTTTCGATTAGATATCGATTCAAGAAGTATCAGTATCGAAAATTGATACCAAGTACTTAAAATTTCAATAGATATCGATACTTCCTATCGAGTACTTCATCATCATCAACAGTATTAGTATCGATCCCATCACTAGTTGTGACTATGCGGGAGAGTTGAAAAGAGAGTCGGAAGGCGAAGAGTCCAGTATGAGTAATGGTGAAAGTGGGTGACTATTGTAAATACAGATAAAACTAAGGACTAAGAAGGAAAATATTTGATGGTGTAACAACACGATCACCAAAAAAAATCCTGAAATAACCAAAAGGAAAATATACTCTCCGAACGTAAACCTCGAAAAGAAGAGAAGAAAGAAATTGCAGCATGTACGTATTATAGTACCTACTCGACGAGCAAATGAAGTCGCCACTCGCGACAACAATAATCGTGGTCTGGTAATAAAGCGTTCTGTCGCGATAGCAGGTTCCGAGTAACTCAACCGATTCGACGAAAGGGAATTCCGCGGGCCGAATTGTCTGTACCTGGTGCGTGCACTGTGAAGGTAAACGACGACGAAAACGGATACGATAATACCTGGTCGCACGCCATCCTGCCGCGTGCACGTACTACGGGGCCGGTGTGGCTGTGGCTCCACGGGAAAATAGTAAAATCTGACCTTAAAATATTCCCCGTACCACGGGGCAGGTACTCCGCTTGATTACCCAGCAACACGTGCCACGAGATATAACGGCGTCTCCATTTGTCAGCCAGACGCAATATAATGCCTCGAAATCGCCTCGTCGTTAATTCACTGTCCGCCATCACGATAATGCGTTGCTTTTATATATATACAGAGTCGACGCGATACCGTCCACCGGTTCCACCTTGAAAATTCTTCCTTCTCTCCGTTTCTACGTATAGAGTCCACCACGGTGTGTATACGATCCACGATTAAACACCGCGATAACAGGTTTCGTGATTTTCGGCACTGGTGACGAACAGCGTGTACATTTTGCATGTGTTTCTCAAAGGAGAGAAGGTTGTTTTCTATCTGAATACTGGTTGTAAACGTGAGTGTAGTCGAATGGTTGCGCGATCATATGTAGATTGTTCTTTTTTTTTTTTTGTTTTAAAAGATGGATAAATTGTGGAGTGTCTTTAGATGAGGATGCTCGATAAGGAAAGGTGTACATATAGGGTGGGCTAGATGAAATTGGTTGCCTAATTATCTTCTCTGGAGTCTAGAACCTGTATTCTTTTTTTTTTTTCAAAATTTGTGTGGTGTGTATTTAGGTGATATTGTATTTTTTAATCAATCAGGCCAGTGTTTTAAATATTCTAATATAATATAGGGTCGCTCATAAGTTGCTTTACCATTCAAAAATTGAATAGATTTTTCTCTACTGTACAGGGTTCCATGTAGAACAGGCCAGAAATTGCATTTCTTCTCTATTTAGCTACGGTGGTACGAGACAATTTTTATACGTAATTTCAATGGTTTCGAAGGATGAATAAGATGGAATGTAAATTATTTTTTACGGAAGAAATGGTAAAAATTGAAGGGAAGTTTCACGTTTAATTTAAAATTTTAGAATCCACTTTAAACAAAATTTTCTGCCATCTAATTAACCCTTTGAAACTGTTTAAATTACGTATAAAAATTTTCTGGTACTACCATTACTAGGGAAGATAATTAGGTGGCTTGTTTTACGTGGCCCACTCTGTATATGCGCTCTTCGTAAAGGAGTAGCCACGTTTACAGAGCGTAGAAAAATCTAATTAGAGTAGATGCAAGATATTACATAATTCCATAATACAACAATCTACAGCTAATGCTACAAACTTTGAAAATTAATAACTCAACAACGGCTTATAAAAAATACACGTGCAGATAATATTTTGAATATTAGCTACAGAAATATTTAAACGTGACCATCACAGGACTCTCCAACGTTATCTCAACGTCAAACAATTATCACCATGATATGTCTCCCTCGATACCATACAACTTTCATCTGAAACATTTTTTCGCATTTCTGATACTTGCAGAGATAATCATATTTGTGCAGGCATTTAAAACGGACATACTGCATATGTCTAAGCTTGGGTGTCCCGTTTTACGTGGCTCACGTATAGGCACAGTAGAGTGTTGAGTTTTGAAAGTGTTCGTTAAGTACAAGGGATTTACAAGAATTACTATAAGATCTATGTTAGGTATACTTATTTGAAGAGTAGTTTGGCTGAATATGTTATTACTGGTTCGTTTCTAAGCACGATATTACTCGGTGTGATAATAGCGATATATCTAGCGTGAGTAATAATTCAGGATTAAAAGCGATTACAGCTATGATGATGACTAATCGATGGGTGGCTGAAAACTGATCATTAACCTCCCCGTTCTCGAACAGATGATTCCACGACTTGACAGTACGGATGATTTACATCTAGCTTTTATTGCCTCCAACCTACACACTCCTCCTATCGTTTCTACTTCTCCGAATGCGCAGCCAAACCGATTCTACGTTCCTCTTTCATTTTTCGTGATCACTCAGCGAGTCGATTATTGTAAGAAAAGAAAGAAAGAAAGGCGAAACGAAGAAAGAGAGAAGAAGAAACGAAGATAGGAAGAAAGAAGGAAGGAAAGAAGAAGAACCCAAGAAGAATGAAATAATAATCCAAATACTTATTGCTCTTCTTTAATTAATTATCGACCAGCCAAGCGAAACCGTGCGGCCAGCGGGAGACGCAACCATAATTCTCCTCTACTGCAATCACTTTTACGACCGTTGCCCTCCCCCGAAACAGAAATTCTTTTCTTCGAGCCAAACGGACTAAACGCCTCCTCCGCGAGACGGCAAGATTTATCTGGACCAAGCTCACCAAACCGGGAAACCTCGTACCAACGAACAATAATATCCGGCGGCTCTCTATTGAGCCGCGGTTTGTCCAATTTCTTTTTACGGGCAAACGAAAAATATTTCCGGGCCGACCACTATCTAGGCAACCGTCACGCGATATTTGCTCAGAAAATACAACACGATAGTCCAAACCTTCGCTCTGTTATTTGTGGAAATAAGCATTCTTCCCTGGATAACAATTTGCAATAATGATCTCGAGTATGTGTATACATATCTACTAGCAAACGGTGTTTTCGAAACGTATAACAACGTTAATTTTATGCAAACGATACAAATCCAACACAAGTTGGTACGGTGTAATTGAGAAAACATTGCGGCCACATTATACGCCAGGTTCGGTGTTATAAAGTGGTAAGAAAGTAATCGCGCACTTTTACCGCGTCGATATCGTGAAGTACCACGGTACAAGGTGTGGAAAAGTAGCCTGGACTGCTAAACGACGATAACATTGTTGTTCTGCACGGCGAGCAACCTCGAGTGGTCGTTCGGCATTTAGATAATCGGGATCGCTGGTACCACGCGATGTGACGGCAATCGCAAATACTGGAAAACGGTTCCACGGACGAGCGTGGAGAGGAGTTCAAGTCGCGTCCCGGTGAACGGTGTATGTTAATTCGCGCGCCGCGCGGCGCAAGGTGTGAATTACAGAGGGGAACATTCGTGGAATGGCAGAGCAGCTAGACTCGATGGCGATCGTGATGAACGTGAGAGCTTGCTGCCAAGGTTGTCGAGTTTTAGAATCGAATGACGACTATTTTTTTTTTAGTTCTTTGCGTAGAAATATTGCAATAGTACGTTTCGAGTCGATGGAGCACTTAGAATTTCGAATTTAGTGAACGTAACCTTGGAGGAGTTGGAATTTGGTGGATAAAGTATAGGTAGTTTGCAATTTGAGGTTAGGTTTTCAATTTTCTACAACTAAATAATAATTCTGGAGTCGATGGAGTACTTAGAATTTCCAATTCGAGGACGTAATTGCGAAGATTTGTAATTTGGTGGAGCCAGTACGATAATTTCCAATTTGAGGTTAGGTTAAGCTACCTATACTTTTTAATTTACTACATCCAAATAACAGTAATCACAATAGTAATTCTCGAGTTGATCGAGTACTCAGAATTTCCAATTTTAGAACGTAATTTAGAGGATTCCTAATTTAGCAAAGCCAGCATTGATAATTTCAAATTTGAGGTTAAGTTAAGTTAAGCATATTTGTTAATTTTCGACACCGAAATAATAGCAATTCTCGAGTCAATCAAGTACTCAGAATTTCCATTTCGAGGATTCCTAATTTGGTAGAGCCAGTATCAATAATTTCCAATTTGAGGTTATGTTAAATTGGGTACATTTTGTTCATTTTCTACACCCAAATAATAGCAATTCCCGAGTCAACCCACTACTTAAAATTTCCAATTCGATGGACGTAATTTGGAATATTCCTAATTTAGCAAAACCAGTATTAGTAATTTCCAATTCGAAAACTCCAATATTGACCATTTCGAATTTCACCGATTTTCACAGCGATGTTCGTCAATTCCGAATTCCATTAATATAAACCAAAACTACTATTCACCACGTAAAATTATTCACGTTAAATTCTACATATACCTGTAGGAAGCAGGGCGCTAATAGGAGAATTCGCGAATACGGTCGATCGAGGTTCTCGTTTTCCCCTACGCCCGATAGGCGCGAATGAGTGCGTGTATGCGTGAACGTCGACGGTATTACGATATACCGCGGCCAAGCAAGTAAACGTTGGCGTTCGCACAAACGAGCAGCGGGCGCTAAAGTCCGTTGACTTAAACTTACGAAAATTTAAAGGCCGACGCGCGGATAAAAGGACCCGCCCGCGGCGCTAGTTGTTCCAAGATCACGATACTACGGAGTCCTACGATACAATTACGGCTACGACCAACGATTACGATCTTTTGCATATTACGGCGTGCGAGTGTATGTTACTGTCTCGGTTTTGTATTGTTTTTGTCGTCTCGTTATCTCTGCAATAAACGGATAGATACTTTCAAAACACTCTATACCTGCATACCTAATTCCACAAAATATTTTTCTCCGATCAAACAAAAATTTCAATTCCCGCGAAATCCAAGAAAACTACGCGGCAAAAAACGAGAAAAAGCGACAACAAGCGTACCAATATCTTTCCATCGCGGACTTATGACCAGCCCGGCCATCGCTCGCATCCGGCTATCATGCTTTACAATACGGTTGCAACGCGGAACAGCAGTTGGCGCAATATGAGACACGGAGTCGAGGAGATAACAGTGATTTCATTAGCGCAAATGAACTCGCGTCACGGCACTCGGCCGCTCGTTCGTCTGATTAAAAGTCATAAAACTTTTTGGCCCGTGCATCCTCTGCTACAGCATCTCTCCTCTACATGGGTCACTATACGACCAACGGTCCACCGACGTACCGTCCACGCGTATTACCGTAGGTACACACAATCGTCCAGGCACGCTTTTCTTTCCTCTGGGAAATTAAATCGATATACCGGGAGGTCGAGTTGTTTTCATGGGAAAGAACGAAGTTTCTCCTGGAAGGTGGAGAATTCTCTCTCGTTCGAAGGGTCTTTTTTCCATCAAGGTTGCACACGTTTCACACCTTGTGCGAAAATCTGTATTCGATTCACGACACCGTACACCCGATTCTGCATTCTGATTAGAACGCTTTGGTTCACGGAGTTAGCGGTTCCGTGAAAGCTTCGATCGAGCAGCTGTGAGATTACTAGTGACGATAAAATTTCACGATTTTGTAGAGAATTTGTAAATTTATTATCGTCGAGAATGAGTAATTAGAGAAGTTGTTTGGTAAGTATTTAGAACGTGTTTGTACGGTGACTTGCAGTAATATTCGGACACTATTTAGAAGATTGTAACTTTTTTTTTAAATTGAGTCTAACGATTTGAGGTTTTTTCAGAAGTTAGGATTAGTGTACTAGATGACGCGTACGAGAAATTTTGAAAAAATTGCAATTTGTGGAAAGATCGCATTTAACAACTTTTTTATCTGAGTCCATAATGAAAATTTTTAAAATACGTTGAGTAGATTTATGTGAATTATACACATGCTGAAAATTTCATCGAAAATTAACGTTGCTGTAACTGTAATAAATCTTAAGATTCTAACATCTTTCGATGCCTGTCGCTTGTCCCTCCATCGACCGATTTCGATGAAATTTTTACCATGTGTATAATTTCCACAGATCTACAAAACGTATTTTTGAAATTTTCATTACAAGCTCAGAAAAAAAAAGTTGTAAACAGTGACCTTCGCAATTTTCTTCGCGATTCCCACAAATTGCAATCTTTTGCAAATTTTCAATTTGAAAAAAGTCATACCGTTGTAAAGATATTCGATAAGAAACAGAATCTCGTCTGGAACAGACGAAAGTGTCAGTTTAATCGTAAGAGACTTTATTCCAACAGCTTTACTACCAGACTCTAAAATTACTTTCCATCCACTAAAATCTCTGCTCCAATAATCGTTCGCGCTTTAACAGGCGCAAGCTCAAGAGATCGAGTGCGTCGTAAATCCCTGTGACCTTATTCGTCAAGCTTCTGTCGTCCTCTTGCACAACACCTTTTAACCGTGGATCAGACTTTATCATTATCCCCGGCGGCTATAAAATTTCGACGTTAGCAGAGGAAGACTCCGAGAGTAGGACGCAATAAAAAGAAGCAAGGAAAACTTCATCTTAGGAGGAAACGTGCGACTCTTTTAAATGGAAATTGCACGCTCGTCGAGTATCGCGCCACGTTCGATTGTACTTCTAATTGTAGAATTATCACGGTTTACACGGAGTTCGTAGACCTCGAAGCGCGACGTTTGAAGAAAAATCGTGAACGAACAGCGAGCGTATAAATTAAGGAAACGCGACGTTTCTCCTTTATCTCGGTCGCGTGATAAAATTTTATGGAAAGTTCATTTGCAAATGGCTTGAAACAGGAACTGCCCCGGAGTGACGGTGAAACGAGAAAGAGAAGAAGTCGGTGGTAGTGGAATAAGAGAAGGAAAGGATGAGGCCGAGTACCCGAAACCGCGTGAAACACTTTGAATAATTTCGCGATTCAAAGTCGTCGCGGGTAAGGATTTTATATTTCTCGCGGTTGCTGCACCGAAACTGCATCCACGGTGCCAGCCAGACCGTCTGCATTTTTCTCTTATGTAGGCGTTTCTAGATGAGATTCGCCGCTGGAACCCCGTTTCAAAATATCGCATCGCGCCGGATCATCGGCGTAACAGTAAAACGGAGAGATCGCGGCTCACGCGGACTCCATTAATACTGTCACCGTGAGTAGAGATTGCTCGGGTATTCTGGAGAGGTTCTTCGGTGAGATTTGGGAGACTAAAGTTTTCGAATTTTTGAATAATCAAATTGCGTGTTTCGAACTTTTAAACTTCAAACTTTCGAACTCTCAAACTCTCGAACTCTCAAATTTTCAAACTCTCAAGCTCTCAAATTTAAAATTTTCAAACTTTCAAACTCTCAAATTTTCAAACTCTCAAACTTTCAAACTCTCAAACTTTCAAACTCTCAAACTTTCAAGCTCTCAAACTTTCAAATTCTCAAATTTTCAAACTCCCAAACTCTCAAATTTTCAAACTTTCAAACTCTCAAATTTTTAAACTCTCAAACTTTCAAACTCTCAAACTTTCAAACTCTCAAACTTTCAAACTCTCAAATTTTCAAACTCTCAAACTTTCAAACTCTCAAACTTTCAAGCTCTCAAACTTTCAAATTCTCAAATTTTCAAACTCCCAAACTCTCAAATTCTCAAATTTTCAAACTCCCAAACTCTCAAACTCTCAAACTTTCAAACTCTCAAATTTTTAAACTCTCAAACTTTCAAACTCTCAAACTTTCAAATTCTCAAATTTTCAAACTCCCAAACTCTCAAATTTTCAAACTTTCAAATTTTCAACTTTCCTTATTCAATCTTAAATACTGCCACCGGTTCCTCACGCAAAAGAACACGACAAATCCATCAATCACCCACGCAAATTGCACAATCTCCGAAGTTTCTTCGTTCGAAGGAATCATATTTTGAGGTGATTAACTGTGCCAGAATGGGTGGCCTCCTCCTCCCCATTACCTTTTCCCCTTTGGCAGGGTATGTCGTCCGCCGGTGGGATAGGTCAGCACGCCCTTTCGCGCGTGTTAGTGCCATATTAGCTTCTTCTACGGTTAATGGATCATTCCGTTATCCGCGCGCTATTTTGTCGTACACGCCTAGGACACGTAAGGGTAATGCCTGGACGCGACAGAGCTCTATGTAAAATACGCGTAATTGGCACATATTTCGAGGGGAGCAGCGGCGACCGTCGCTGTTCGATAAGGAAGATTGTAGTCGAGCCCTCGAAACTCCTTCGCAAACACCGAAGGGAAACACAACTAATGAAATATTCAAGGTGTTTTGTGCACTCTCTTGCATGTATCTTAACCATAAAACGAATAGACTCTAAAGAGAAATAAATTTTTCATAAAACATTAAAAAACCCAAGAAACATTAAATCACACACATAACTAGACCAAAGAAATCCTTTCATAATACACATCCAAGATACCAATTTACCATAGACTCTCGTCTAGCAATTAAAATGAAACTATGAACGCTGTTACTCTTCGGATGAGTAATCCCGCAAGTATTCCAAACACGTACATCAGATTTATAGCGTATTTATCAACCGTGGAATGTCTCCCACGTCGTAATAGCTTTACTATTAGTCAACACGACCGACAATAATTACATCGACCTAAGATATGAATTTCTAAAAATCCTTAGAATCTCGATTCAAACCTCCCACGTATATCTAATTAAAACCAATTTCAAAACAACATATCCTTATACCTTTCAAGAGTACATATAACAATACACACGAATTTTCAAATATCGATAAATTTTCAGGAGAGTAGTCTCTGATCGACAGAATCGATCGTCGAGTGAGGGCGTTGAGAGGATCGAGGACGTACAAAATTCTGCGTCAGCTCGATCAAAATGAAATCGCGTCGGTCGGGCACTCGGTGCAATTTCGTCGGGGCGAACGAGCCTGGCAATCGTCCTCTCTCTCTCTCTCTCTCTCTCCCTTCGCTCTCTGTTATCGCGATAACTCGTCCGCGATCCTAATTGAAACCGCGAAACCTAATTCCCGAGAGTGTCCAATATAGGTCCCCTCCGCAGCGTAACCGTTCAACGGGTCAATATATACATCAACGTTTCACCAACCTCTCTCACTGTCTCTCTTTGCTTTTCTCTCGCTCTCTTGGTTTCGCATGAACCCTCCCGAATTTATTCCCGAGCTACTTTATTTGCTTTCATTAAGCGGCGTCCGCTGGCTGACGTGCGCGATTACCCAAACCCTTTCGCGCAATTAAAAACGGATACGCGAGACGCGTAAAAATAGAACGACTCGATGAGAGAACCGTGGAGAATGACAAGCACGATTTCACGCGGATAAATTGCACGCTGGTGCGATTCGAGTTACGATACGTACACAGATCGACTTTCGGCCGTGTTTTTCCCGCGGTGAATTGGCGCGTTTTCTCGACGCTTGTGAATGGTGTGATTCTGTTCGCGAAGGGGAATTTCTGATTGGAGGGATTTTGGGAATTTGAGAAATTTTTAGGAATGAGGAATCT